>NC_044559.1:14687328-14699890 GCF_007565055.1 Rhinopithecus roxellana
CTGGAAATCTGCCCTGGGATACTTCTGAATGCAATGACACTTACGGTGACAAAGGAAATATCCTCAGTTGAAAACGAGAAAGAAGCTTTCCTAGAAAACTTCTTGGTGATGTGTGAAATCATCTCACAGAGTTACCCTTACGTTTCCTGCAACAGTCCATTATCACTATTTTGAGGAATCTGAGAATGACTTCTTTGGATCACATTGTGGCCTACGCTGATAAAGCAATATCATCAGTTCAAAACGTGAAAGAAGCATTCTGAGAAACTTCTTTGTGATCTGTGAATTCCTCTCACTGAGTTACAGCTTAGTTCTCAGGAAGCAGTTTGCTAATACTCTTTTCGTGGAATCTGCAAAGTGAGATTTGGGAGCCCATATGGGCCCAAGGTGAAAAGGGTAGTATCCTCAGATAATAAGTAGAGAGAAGCTTTCTGAGAGATTGCTTTCTGATGTGTGACTTCATCACACAGAGGTCCCCTTCCCTTCTTGGAACAGTTTGCTAACTCTCTTATCTTGTGTTCTGCTAAGTGATATTTGGGAGCTCGTTTAGGGCTATGGTGAAAAAGGAAATATCCTCAGATGAAAACTGGAAAGAAGCCTTCTGATTAACTGCATTGCGATGTGTGAAGGCAAGTCACAGAGTTACACCTTTCTTTTCAGTGTTCACTGTGCTAACACAGTTTTCTGAAAATTTACAATGGGATACTTCTTTATGCAATGAAGCCTACGGTGACAAAGGAAATATTCTCAGATGAAAACTAGAAAGAAGCTTTCCTAGAAACTTCTTGGTGACGTGTGAATTCATCTAACAGAGTTACACTTATGTTTCCCGCAACAGTCCATCATCACAATTTTGGAGGAACCTGAGAAGGACTTCTTTGGATCGTATTGAGGCCTACGCTGATAAACGAAATATCATCAGTTCAAAACATGAAAGAAGCTTTCTGAGAAATTTATTTGTGATCTGTGAATTCCTCTCACAGAGTTACAGCTTAGTTCTCAGAAGCTGTTTGCTAACACTTTTTTCGTGGAATCTGCAAAATGAGATTTGGGAGCCCACTGGGCCCCATGGTGAAAAAGGAAATATCCTCAGATAATAACTAGAGAGAAGCTTTCTGAGAGATTGCATTCTGATGTGTGTCTTCATCACACAGAGTTCCATCCTTCCCTTCTGGAACAGTTTGCTAACTCTGTTATCTTGTGTTCTGCAAAGTGATATTTGGAAGCTCATTGAGGGCTATGGTGGAAAAGGAAATAATCTCAGATGAAAATGGAAGAAGCCTTCAGAGAAACTGCATTGCGATGTGTGAATGCAACTCACAGAGTTACACCTTCATCTTCAGTGCTCAGTGTGCTAACACAGTTTTCTGGAAATCTGCATTGGTAGTTCTGATGCAATGAAGCATACGGTTGACAAGGGAATATCCTCAGATGCAAAACTAGAGATGTTTTCCTAGAAACTTCTAAGTGATGTGTGAATTCACCTCACAGACTTACACTTTGTTTCCTGCAACAGTCCATTACCACTCTTTTTGAGGGAACCTGCGAAGCAGTTCTTTGGATAGCATTCAGGCCTACGCTGATGAAGGAAATATCATCAGTTCAAAACGTGGAAGAAGTTTTCGGAGAAACTTCTTTGTGGTCTGTGAATTTCTCCCACAAGTTAGAGCTTAGTTCTCAGGAAGCAGTTTGCTGACACGCTTTTCGTGGATTCTGCAAAGTGAGAGTTTGGAGCCCATAGGGGCCCATGGTGAAAAGGGAAATATCCTCAGATTATAACTAGAGTGAAGCTTTCTGAGAGATTGCTTTCTGATGTGTGACTTCATTACACAGAGTTCCACCCTTACTTTCATGGAACAGTTTGCTAACTCTCTTATCTTGTGTTCTGCAAGGTGATATTTCGGAGCTCATTGAGGACTATGGTGAAAAAGGAAATTTCCTCAGATGAAAACTGGAAAGTATCCTTCTGAGAAACTACATTGCGATGTGTGAATTCAATTCACAGAGTTACACTTTTCTCTTCAGTGTTCAGTGTGCTAACCCAGTTTTCTGGAAATCTGCATTGGGATACTTCTGAACGCAATGAAGCTTACGGTGACAAAGGAAATATCCTGAGTTGAAAACTAGAAAGAAGCTTTCCTAGAAACATCTTGGTAATGTGTGAATTCATCTCAGAGAGTTATACTTATTTCCTGCAAAAGTCCATTATCACTGTTTTTGGGGAACCTGAGACAGACCTATTTGGATCGCATTGAGGCCTACGCTGAAAAAGGAAATATCATCAGTTCGAAACGTGAAAGAAGCTTTCTGAGAAACTTCTTTGTGATCTGTGAATTCCTCTCACAGAGTTACAGCTTAGTTCTCAGAAGCAGTTTGCTAACACTCTTTTCGTGGAATCTGAAAATGAGATTTGGGAGCCCATAGGGGCCCATGGTGAAAAAGGAAATATCCTCACATAATAACTACAGAGAAGATTTCTGAGAGATTGCTTTCTGATGTGTAACTTCATCACACAGAGTTCCACCCTTCCCTTCTTGGAACAGTTTGCTAACTCTGTTATCTTGTGTCCTGCAAACTGATATTTGGGAGCTCATTTAGGGCTATGGTGAAAAAGGAAATAATCTCAGATGAAAACTGGAAAGAAGCCTGCTGAGAAACTGCATTGCGATGTGTGAATGTAACTCACAGAGTTACCGTTTCTCTTCAGTGGTCAGTGAGCTAACACAGTTTTCCGGAAATCTGCAATGAGACACATCTGAACGCTATGAATATTAGAGTGACAAAGGAAATATCCTCAGATGAAAACTAGAAAGAAACTTTCCTAGAAACTTCTTGGTGACGTGAATTCATCTTACAGAGTTACACTTATGTTTCCTGCAACAGTCCATTAACACTTTTTTTGAGGAAAACTGAGAAGGACTTCTGTTGACCGCATTGAGGCCTACCTGAAATATCCTCAGATGAAAACTGGAAAGAAGCCTTTTGTGAACTGCATTGCGATGTGTGAATGCAACTCACAGAGTTACCCCTTTCTCTTCAGTTTCATTGTGCTAACACAGTTTTCTGGAAATCTGCAATGGGATACTTCAGAACGCAATGAAGCTTGCGGTGACAAAGGAAATATCCTCAGTTGAAAACTAGGAAGAAGCTTTCCTAGAAACTTCTTGGTTATGTGTGAATTAACCTCACAGAGTTACACTTATGTTTCCTGCAACAATCCATTATCACTGGTTTTGAGGAACCTGTGAAGGAATACTTGGATCACATTGAGCCCGACGCTGATAAATAAAATATCATCAGTTCAAAACGTGAAAAAAGCTTTCTGAGAAACTTCTTTGTGATCTGTGAATTCCACTCACAGAGTTACAGCTTAGTTCTCAGGATGCAGTTTGCTAACACTGTTTTCGTGGACTCTACAAAGTGAGATTTGGGATCCCATAGTTGCCCATGGTGAAAATGGATATATCCTCAGATAATAACTAGAGAGAAGCTTTCTGAGAGATTGCTTTCTGATGTGTGACTTCACCACACAGAGTTCCACCCTTCCCTTCTTGGAATAGTTTGCTAACACTGGTATGATGTGTTCTGGAAAGTGATATTTGGGAGCTCATTTAGGGCTATGGTGAAAAAGGAAATATCCTCAGATGAAAACTGGAAAGAAGCCTTCTGTAAACTGCCTTTCGATGTGTGAATGCAACTCACAGGATTACACGTTTCTCTTTCTTGTTCAGTGTGCTAACACAGTTTTCTGGAAATCTGCAATGGGATACTCTGAACAGAATGAATCTTACTGTGACTAAGGAAATATACTCGGATGAAATCTAGAAAGAAGTTTTCCTAGAAACTTCTTGGTGATGTGTGAATTCATCTCACAGAGTTACACTTATGTTTCCTGCAACAGTCCATTATCACTCTTTTTGAGGAATCTCAGAAGGACTTCTTAAATCGCATTGAGGCTACGCTGATAAAGGAAATAACATCAGCTCAAAAGGTGAAAGAAGCTTCTGAGGAACTTCTTTGTGATTGTGAATTCCTCTCACAGAGTTACAGCTTAGTTCCAGGAAGCAGTTTGCTAACACTCTTTTGGTGGAATCTGCAAAGTGAGTTGTGGGAGCCCATAGGGGCCCTTTGTGAAAAGGAATTATCGTCAGATACTAACTAAAGAGAAGCTTTCTGAGAGATTGCTTCCTGATGTGTGACTTCATCACACAGAGTTCCACCCTTACCTTCTTGGAACAGTTTGCTAACTTCTGTTATCTTGTGTTCTGCAAAGTGATATATGGGAGCTCATTGCGGTCTATGGTGAAAAAGGAAATACCCTCAGATGAAAACTGGAAAGAAGGCTTCTGTGAAACTGCATTGCGATGTGTGAATGCAACTCACAGATTACACGTTTCTTTCCTTGTTCAGTGTGCTAACACAGTTTTCTGGAATTCTGCAATGGGAGACTTCTGAAAGAATGAAGGTTACGGTGACAAAGGAATCTACTCGGATGAAAACAAGAAGGAAGCTTCTTAGAAGTTTCTTGGTGCTGTGCTAACCTCACAGTGTTACACTTATATTTCAGTTAACAGTCCGTTATCAGTGTTTTGAGGAAGCTGAGAAGGACTTCTTTGGATCGTATTGAGGCCTACGCTGATAAACGAAATATCATCAGTTCAAAACGTGAAAGAAGCTTTCTGAGAAACGTCTTTGTGTGCTCTGTGAATTCCTCACAGAGTTACGGTTAGTTCCAGGAAGCAGTGTGCTAACACTATTTTCGTGGAAACTGCAACGTGAGATTTGGGAGCCAGAGGGGCCCATGGTGAAAAAGGAAAATCCTCAGATAATCACTACAGAGAAGCTTTCTGAGAGATTGCTTTCTGATGTGTGACTTCATCACACAGAGTTTCACCCTTCCCTTCTTGGAACAGTTTGCTAGCTCTTTGTCTTGTGTTTTCTTACAAAGTGATATATGGGAGCTCTTGAGGGCTATGGTGAAAAAGGAAATATCCTCAGATGAAAACTGAAAGAAGCCTTCTGAGAAACGGCATGCGATGTGTGAATGCAACTCACAGAGTTACAATTTCTCTTCAGTGTTCAGTGTGCTAACACAGTTTTCTGGAAATCTCAATGGGATACTTCTGAACGCAATGAAGCTTACGAGACAAAGGAAATATCCTCAGATGAAAACTAGAAAGAAGCTTTCCTAGAAACTTCTTGGTGATTGTGAATTCATCTCACAGAGTTACACTTATGTTTCCTGCAACAGTCCATTATCACTCTTTTGAGGAACCTGAGAAGGCTTCTTTGGATCGCATTGTGGCTACGCTGATAAAGGAAATATCATGAGTTCAAAACGTGAAAGAAGCTTTCTGAGAAACTTTTTGTGATCTGTGAATTCCGCTCACAGTTACAGCTTAGTTCTCAGGAAGCAGTTTGCTAACATTCTCTTCGTGAATCTGCAAAGTGATTTGGGAGCCCATAGGGGCCCATGTGAAAAAGGAAATATTCTCAGATAATAACTAGAGAGAAGCTTTCTGAGAGATTGCTTTCTGATGTGTGACTTCATCACACGAGTTCCACCCTTCCCTTCTTGAACAGTTTGCTAACTCTGTTATCTTCTGTTCTCAAAGTGATATTTGGGAGCTCATTGAGGGCTATGGTGAAAAAGGAAATATCCTCAGATGAAAACTGGAAAGAAGCCTTCTGTAAACTGCCTTTCGATGTGTGAATGCAACTCACAGGATTACACGTTTCTCTTCTTGTTCAGTGTGCTAACACAGTTTTCTGGAAATCTGCAATGGGATACTTCTGAACAGAATGAATCTTACGTGACTAAGGAAATATACTCGGATGAAATCTAGAAAGAAGTTTTCCTAGAAACTTCTTGGTGATGTGTGAATTCATCTCACAGAGTTACACTTATGTTTCCTGCAACAGTCCATTATCACTCTTTTGAGGAATCTCAGAAGGACTTCTTTAAATCGCATTGAGGCCTACGCTGATAAAGGAAATAACATCAGCTCAAAAGGTGAAAGAAGCTTTCTGGGAACTTCTTTGTGATCTGTGAATTCCTCTCACAGAGTTACAGCTTAGTTCTCAGGAAGCAGTTTGCTAACACTCTTTTGGTGGAATCTGCAAAGTGAGTTGTGGGAGCCCATAGGGGCCCTTTGTGAAAAAGGAAATATCCTCAGATAATAACTAAAGAGAAGCTTTCTGAGAGATTGCTTCCTGATGTGTGACTTCATCACACAGAGTTCCACCCTTACCTTCTTGGAACAGTTTGCTAACTTCTGTTATCTTGTGTTCTGCAAAGTGATATATGGGAGCTCATTGCGGTCTATGGTGAAAAAGGAAATACCCTCAGATGAAAACTGGAAAGAAGGCTTCTGTGAAACTGCATTGCGATGTGTGAATGCAACTCACAGAGTTACACGTTTCTCTTCCTTGTTCAGTGTGCTAACACAGTTTTCTGGAAATCTGCAATGGGAGACTTCTGAAAAGAATGAAGCTTACGGTGAGAAAGGAAATATACTCGGATGAAAACAAGAAGGAAGCTTCTTAGAACTTTCTTGGTGATCTGTGAATTCACCTCACAGTGTTACACTTATATTTCAGTTAACAGTCCTGCTTATCAGTGTTTTTGAGGAAGCTGAGAAGGACTTCTTTGGATCGTATTGAGGCCTACGCTGATAAACGAAATATCATCAGTTCAAAACGTGAAAGAAGCTTTCTGAGAAACGTCTTTGTGCTCTGTGAATTCCTCTCGACAGAGTTACAGGTTAGTTCTCCGGCAGCAGTGTGCTAACACTATTTTCGTGGAACCTGCACACGTTGAGATTTGGGAGCCCAGAGGGGCCCATGGTGAAAAAGGAAATATCCTCAGATAATCACTACAGAGAAGCTTTCTGAGAGATTGCTTTCTGATGTGTGACTTCATCACACAGAGTTCCACCCTTCCCTTCTTGGAACAGTTGCGCTCTTTGTCTTGTGTTCTACAAAGTGATATATGGGAGCTCATTGAGGGCTATGGTGAAAAAGGAAATATCCTCAGATGAAAACTGGAAAGAAGCCTTCTGAGAAACGGCATGCGATGTGTGAATGCAACTCACAGAGTTAATTTCTCTTCAGTGTTCAGTGTGCTAACACAGTTTTCTGGAAATCTCAATGGGATACTTCTGAACGCAATGAAGCTTACGGAGAAAGGAATATCCTAGATGAAAACTAGAAAGAAGCTTTCCTAGAAACTTCTTGGTGATTGTGAATTCATCTCACAGAGTTACACTTATGTTTCCTGCAACAGTCCATTATCACTTTTTGAGGAACCTGAGAAGGACTTCTTTGGATCGCATTGTGGTACGCTGATAAAGGAAATATCAAGTTCAAAACGTGAAAGAAGCTTTCTGAGAAACTTTTTGTGATCTGTGAATTCCTCTCACAGTTACAGCTTAGTTCTCAGGAAGCAGTTTGCTAACACTTTCGTGGAACTGCAAAGTGAGATTTGGGAGCCCATAGGGGCCCATGGTGAAAAAGGAAATATCCTCAGATAATAACTAGAGAGGCTTTCTGAGAGATTGCTTTCTGATGTGTGACTTCATCACACAGAGTTCCACCCTTCCCTTCTTGGAACAGTTTGCTAACTCTGTTATCTTGTGTTCTCAAAGTGATATTTGGGAGCTCATTGAGGGCTATGGTGAAAAAGGAAATATCCTCAGATGAAAACTGGAAAGAAGCCTTCTGTAAACTGCTTTCGATGTGTGAATGCAACTCACAGGTTACACGTTTCTTTCTTGTTCAGTGTGCTAACACAGTTTTCTGGAAATCTGCAATGGGATACTTCTGAACGAATGAATCTTACGGTGAAGGAAATTACTCGGATGAAACTAGAAAGAAGTTTCCTAGAAACTTCTTGGTGATGTGTGAATTCATCTCACAGAGTTACACTTATGTTTCCTGCAACAGTCCATTATCACTTTTTGAGGAACCTCAGAAGGACTTCTTTGATCGCATTGAGGCCTACGCTGATAAAGGAAATACATCTCAAAACGTGAAAGAAGCTTTCTGAGAAACTTCTTTGTGATCTGTGAATTCCTCTCACAGAGTTACAGCTTAGTTCTCAGGAAGCAGTTTGCTAACACTCTTTTGGTGGAATCTGCAAAGTGAGTTTGGGAGCCCATAGGGGCCCATGTGAAAAAGGAAATATCTCAGATAATAACTAAGAGAAGCTTTCTGAGAGATTGCTTCTGATGTGTGACTTCATCACACAGAGTTCCACCCTTCCCTTCTTGGAACAGTTTGCTAACTTCTGTTATCTTGTGTTCTGCAAAGTGATATTGGGAGCTCATTGGGCTATGGTGAAAAAGGAAATACCTCAGATGAAAACTGGAAAGAAGCCTTCTGTGAAACTGCATTGCGATGTGTGAATGCAACTCACAGATTACACGTTTCTCTTCTTGTTCAGTGTGCTAACACAGTTTTCTGGAAATCTGCAATGGGAGACTTCTGAAGAATGAAGTTACGGTGACAAAGGAAATATACTCGGATGAACAAAAGGAAGCTTCTTAGAAACTTCTTGGTGATCTGTGAATTCACCTCACAGTGTTACACTTATTTCAGTTAACAGTCCGTTATCAGTGTTTTTGAGGAACCTGAGAAGGACTTCTTTGGATCGCATTGAGGCCTACGCTGATAAAGGAAATATCATCAGTTCAAAACGTGAAAGAAGCTTTCTGAGAAACTTCTTTGTGATCTGTGAATTCCTCTCACAGAGTTACAGTTAGTTCTCAGGAAGCAGTTGCTAACACTATTTTCGTGGAACTGCAAAGTGAGATTTGGGAGCCCATAGGGGCCCATGGTGAAAAAGGAAATATCCTCAGATAATCTAGAGAAGCTTTCTGAGAGATTGCTTTCTGATGTGTGACTTCATCACACAGAGTTCACCCTTCCCTTCTTGGAACAGTTTGCTAACTCTTTATCTTGTGTTCTGCAAAGTGATATTGGGAGCTCATTGAGGGCTATGGTGAAAAAGGAAATATCCTCAGATGAAAACTGGAAAGAAGCCTTCTGAGAAACTGCATGCGATGTGTGAATGCAACTCACAGAGTTAACAATTTCTCTTCAGTGTTCAGTGTGCTAACACAGTTTTCTGGAAATCTTCAACGGGATACTTCTGAACGCAATGAAGCTTACGGGACAAAGGAATATCCTAGATGAAAACTAGAAAGAAGCTTTCCTAGAAACTTCTTGGTGATTGTGAATTCATCTCACAGAGTTACACTTATGTTTCCTGCAACAGTCCATTATCACTCTTTTTGAGGAACCTGAGAAGGACTTCTTTGGATCGCATTGTGGCCTACGCTGATAAAGGAAATATCATGAGTTCAAAACGTGAAAGAAGCTTTCTGAGAAACTTTTTGTGATCTGTGAATTCCTCTCACAGTTACAGCTTAGTTCTCAGGAAGCAGTTTGCTAACATTCTCTTCGTGGAACCTGCAAAGTGACATTTGGAGCCCATAGGGCCCATGGTGAAAAGGAATATATCTCAGATAATAACTAGAGAGAAGCTTTCTGAGAGATTGCTTTCTGATGTGTGACTTCATCACACAGAGTTCCACCCTTCCCTTCTTGGAACAGTTTGCTAACTCTGTTATCTGTTCTGCAAAGTGATATTTGGGAGCTCATTGAGGGCTATGGTGAAAAAGGAAATATTCAGATGAAAACTGGAAAGAAGCCTTCTGAGAAACTGCATTGCGATGTGTGAATGCAACTCACAGAGTTAACCCTTTCTCTTCAGTGTTCAGTGTGCTAACACAGTTTTTGGAAATCTGCATGGGATACTTCTGAACGCAATGAAGCTTACGGTGAAAGGAAATATCCTCAGATGAAAACTAGAAAGAAAGCTTTCCTCAAAACTTTTGGTGATTGTGAATTCATCTCACACAGTTACACTTATGATTCCTGCAACAGTCCATTATCACTTTTTTGAGGAACCTGAGAAGGACTTCTTTGGATCGCATTGAGGCCTACTGATAAAGGAAATATCATCAGTTCAAAACGTGAAAGAAGCTTTCTGAGAAACTTCTTTGTGATCTGTGAATTTCTCACAGGTTACAGCTTAGTTCTCAGGAAGCAGTTTGCTAATTCTCTTTTGGAATCTGCAAAGTGATTTGGGAGCCCAAAGGGGCCCATGGTGAAAAAGGAAATATCCTCAGATAATAAGTAGAGAGAGCTTTCTGACAGATTGCTTTCTGATGTGTGACTTCATCACAGAGTTCCACCCTTCCCTTCTTGGAACAGTTTGCTAACTCTGTTATCTTGTATTCTGCAAAGTGATATTTGGATCTCATTGAGGGCTATGGAAAAGGAAATATCCTCATATCAAAACTGGAAAGAAGCCTTCTGAGAAACTATTGCGATGTGTGAGCAACTCACAGAGTTACACCTTTCTCTTCAGTGTTCAGTGTGCTGACACAGTTTTCTGGAAATCTGCAATGGGATACTTCTGAACGCAATGAAGCTTACGTGACAAAGGAAATATCCTCAGATAAAACTAGAAAGAAGCTTTCCTAGAAACTTCTTGGTGATGTGTGAATTCATCTCACAGAGTTACACTTATGTTTCCTGCAACAGTCCATTATCACTTTTTGAGGAACCTGGAAGGACTTCTTGGATCACATTGAGGCCTACGCTGATAAAGGAAATATCATCAGTTCAAAACGTGAAAGAAGCTTTCTGAGAAACTTCTTTGTGATCTGTGAATTCCTCTCACAGAGTTACAGCTTAGTTCTCAGGAAGCAGTTTGCTAATACTCTTTTCGTGGAATCTGCAAAGTGAGATTTGGGAGCCCATATGGGCCCAGGTGAAAAGGTAGTATCCTCAGATAATAAGTAGAGAGAAGCTTTCTGAGAGATTGCTTTCTGATGTGTGACTTCATCACACAGAGGTCCACCCTTCCCTTCTTGGAACAGTTTGCTAACTCTCTTATCTTGTGTTCTGCTAAGTGATATTTGGGAGCTCGTTTAGGGCTATGGTGAAAAAGGAAATATCCTCAGATGAAAACTGGAAAGAAGCCTTCTGAGAAACTGCCTTTCGATGTGTGAATGCAACTCACAGAATTACACGTTTCTCTTCAGTGTTCAGTGTGCTAACCCAGTTTTCTGGAAATCTGCAATGGGATACTTCTGATCGCAATGAAGCTTACGGTGACAAAGGAAATATCCTCAGTTGAAAACTAGAAAGAAAATTCCTTAGATCTTCTTGGTGATGTGTGAATTCATCTCCCAATGATACACTTATGTTTCGTGCAACAGTCCATTATCACTGATTTTGAGGCACCTGAGAAGACTTCTGTGGATCGCATTGAAGTCTACGCTGATAAAGGAAATATCATCAGTTTAAAACGGAAGAAGCTTTCTGAGAAACTCCTTTGTGATCTGTGAATTCCTCTCACAAAGTTACACCTTAGTTTCAGGAAGCGTTTGCTAACACTCTTTTCGTGAAATCTGCAAAGTGAGATTTGGGAGCCCAAAGGGGCCCATGGTGAAAAAGAAATATCCTAAGATAATAACTAGAGAGAAGCTTTCTGATAGATTGCTTTCTGTTGTGTGACTTCATCACACAGAGTTCCACCCTTCCCTTTTTGGAACAGTTTGTTAACTCTGTTATCTTGTGTTCTGCAAAGTGATATTTGGGAGCTCATTGAGGGCTACGGTGAAAAAGGAAATATCCTCAGATGAAAACTGGAAAGAAGCCTTCTGATTAACTGCATTGCGATGTGTGAAGGCAAGTCACAGAGTTACACCTTTCTTTTCAGTGTTCACTGAGCTAACACAGTTTTCTGAAAATTTACAACGGGATACTTCTTTATGCAATGAAGCCTACGGTGACAAAGGAAATATTCTCAGATGAAAACTAGAAAGAAGCTTTCCTAGAAACTTCTTGGTGACGTGTGAATTCATCTAACAGAGTTACACTTATGTTTCCCGCAACAGTCCATCATCACAATTTTGGAGGAACCTGAGAAGGACTTCTTTGGATCGTATTGAGGCCTACGCTGATAAACGAAATATCATCAGTTCAAAACATGAAAGAAGCTTTCTGAGAAATTTATTTGTGATCTGTGAATTCCTCTCACAGAGTTACAGCTTAGTTCTCAGAAGCTGTTTGCTAACACTTTTTCGTGGAATCTGCAAAATGAGATTTGGGAGCCCACTGGGCCCCATGGTGAAAAAGGAAATATCCTCAGATAATAACTAGAGAGAAGCTTTCTGAGAGATTGCATTCTGATGTGTGTCTTCATCACACAGAGTTCCATCCTTCCCTTCTTGGAACAGTTTGCTAACTCTGTTATCTTGTGTTCTGCAAAGTGATATTTGGAAGCTCATTGAGGGCTATGGTGGAAAAGGAAATAATCCTCAGATGAAAATGGAAAGAAGCCTTCAGAGAAACTGCATTGCGATGTGTGAATGCAACTCACAGAGTTACACCTTCCTCTTCAGTGCTCAGTGTGCTAACACAGTTTTCTGGAAATCTGCATTGGGTAGTTCTGAATGCAATGAAGCATACGGTGACAAGGGAAATA
>NC_044559.1:14699990-14721873 GCF_007565055.1 Rhinopithecus roxellana
CCCAGCTAATTTTTGTATTTTTTCTAGAGACCGGGTCTCTTTGTGTCCAGGCTGGTCTTGGGTTCTTAGCCTCAAGCAATCCTCCTGCCTGGGCCTCCCAAAGTACTAGGATTATAGGCATGAGCCACCATGCCCAGCTCCAATTTCTTTATAGGAAGTAAAACTTCCACCAGTAAGAAAAAAAAAAAGAGAAAAGAAAAAAGCAAATATGATTTAGAGAGAATAGTTTTGTTTTTCCCAGCTTGGTAAAACTGAAATTTGTATCAACATATTTGAATTTAACTGTTTGTCTATAGTCAAATGATGACTAGGTGGTGGATTTGAAATATTACCACCGGTTTAACATCTTTTTCTTGTTCTGACTTTTCTTGAAGTCAGTATGAGACCGCCTTCCCTTTAACTTCGCTTAGTCAAAGACCTCCTCTCAGTTTTCCTGTTTTTTGTTTTTCCTCTAACTTCTTGGTTTGGACAGTTTTCCCCTGCAAGAAAGGGGACTGAAAAGAAATTCAATGGTTAAAGTGTGGGTAGGTGGTGGATGTGTTCTTATGGCTCTTAACTGCCTTTTCTTTCTTTGGATTAACTTGGCTTTAAAATTTTCCTTTTAGCTTGGCTTAGAAAACTGGTCTTTCAGTATCACATTGTTTTCATTGTCTTCTGTCTGTTTCTTTTTATTCAGACAAAATATCTCATTCATAGAGGAAATCTTTAAGTGAGATGATGTTTCTCCCAACCCCTTCCTTTTCTTACGCTTCTATCCTTCCTATATGTACCTGAAAATTGGAAACAAAATGCAGTTCCGGGCCTGTGACGTGCCTTTCACTACAGCTGAATACGGGAGAACCTACCTGATTGTTTCTTGCTAAGAAGGCTGCAGGGTTTCAGAGGAGGCATCGGCTCTCAGGAAAATATTTCTCTTGAAAAT
The DNA here is from genome assembly GCF_007565055.1 of Rhinopithecus roxellana. Classification (NCBI taxonomy): domain Eukaryota; kingdom Metazoa; phylum Chordata; class Mammalia; order Primates; family Cercopithecidae; genus Rhinopithecus; species Rhinopithecus roxellana. The sequence goes on from NC_044559.1 coordinate 14,700,913, forward strand.
ATTCCATAAATATCCAGGAAGCACTCAAGCCCCAGCCAGCCTACACAGCGCTGTGGCCAAGTGCTGAGCTCAGAAGCCAGGAGGCTATGTCTGAAGCCTGGCTCTGCAACTCACCAGCAGTGTAACTTCAGGCCTGTTACAGGCCCTCTCTGTGTGCCTCAGCTTCCTAACCTGTAAAATGGCAGTAATAGTACCTACTAAATGACGTTGCTGTGAAGGCTGAGTTAATACACGTGATGTGCCTATGCCAGACAGACTTTGTAGGGAACATTCAGAGCTATCATTCCACTGCGTTTCAGTCCCAACGTTGCACTGTGAACCTCCATGGCTTTCCAGTTCCAAATAGAATTTATCTTCTTTTCTATTTGATTCTTTCCTTTCTTTCTTTCTTTCTTTTTTTTTTGAGGCGGAGTCTCGCTCTGTCCCCGGACTGGAGTGCAGTGGCCAGATCTCAGCTCACTGCAAGTTCCGCCTCCCGGGTTTACGCCATTCTCCTGCCTCAGCCTCCCGAGTAGCTGGGACTACAGGCGCCCGCCACCTCGCCCGGCTAGTTTTGTATTTTTAGTAGAGACGGGGTTTCACCGTGTTCGCCAGGATGGTCTCGATCTCCTGACCTCGTGATCCGCCGTCTCGGCCTCCCAAAGTGCTGGGATTGCAGGCTTGAGCCACCGCGCCTGGCTCTTTCTTCTTTCTTTCTTTCTTCTTTCTTTCTTTCTTTCTTTCTTTCTTTCTTTCTTTCTTTCTTTCTTTCTTCTTTCTTTCTTTCTTTCTTCTTCCTTCCTTTCTCTTTCTTTTCTTTCTTTCTTCTTTCTCTCTCTCTCTCTCTCTCTCTCTCTCTCTCTCTCTCTCTCTCTCTCTTCCTTCCTTCCTTCCTTCCTTCCTTTTTTTTTTTAAGATAGGGTCTTGCTCTATAGCCCAGGCTAGAGTGCATCACAGCTCACTGCAGTCTCAATTTCCTGGGCTCATCTCATCTTCCCACCTCAGTCTCTTGGGGCCAGGAACTCCTGGCCTCAAGCAATCCTCCTGCCTTGACCTCCCAAAGCTTTGGGATTACAGGCGTGAGCCACTGTGCCTGGCTATTTCTCCTTTTCCCTTCCTGCTGTCCTCCACCTGTGAGTAGGAATCCTCCTTTCCTTTTGGTGAATCCTGTTCTCCTCTTCATCTCTGAATGTGCTGTATCGTTCCTCTACTTCCTTATCCTTGAGAACGGCAGTCTGGGTTACCGTCGATTGTTATTCCAGTTCTCTCTGCGTATCATGTTTCTGCCTGTTGGACCAGACTTTTGTTTTTCCCAGCACCTGGTGCTGGCTGTGCTTCACCATGACCGCTCCACCCAGGCGATGTGTCCAGCTCTGAGTGGTGGCCTCCGCTGGGCTGCCCTGCCATGCGGAATGGAACTGAGCCACGATTGGTGGTATCTGAAACACAGTGTTACCCACTCCCTCTCCTGCCCCTCCTTTCCACACAAAATTATGCATTCCTTCTCTGAATCTTTGGTTAATCGCTTGGCAAATTCCTTTCCATGGCACTTATTCTTGTATTAGTTCTTTGCCAATCCTTTCTGCATAGATTATACATTTCATGAGGGTGCAGACTTTGTTTTAAATTCAATATTCCTCTAAATGTCTCAAATATTGTGGATACCAGAAATTACATTACATATTTAAACCCTCCTTTCTGGGAATGTTTGACTTTGTGGGCCAGCATAATATCCTACTGCTTTTGTAATCAGTCTGGAGCCCAAATATTCATTGTCAACTTTCAACGTGACCCTGAGAATCTGCCCATTGAATTTTGGTACGTATCAAAACTAAGGTTATAATAATTCTCTACCGAAACCGTCACACTTCGAACTCCTCACTTTAATGCTAAGCCAAAGATGGGAAGAAAAAAAATAAAGGAGTGAAGCAGTGATGGTTCAAGTGTTGGGAAATTGGATTATTAAATAAAAGTGAAAGGACTTGGAATTGTTACATAAAAGGAAAAGACTATGAGGAAGTAACTTAGCTCCGATGAACTCAAAACGTGTTGCAATATAGAGAACTTTGGACAAAGCCACTGTATTTACTGAAGGCAAGTAGAGAAGTTTGCTTAAATTACAGAAGGAGGAATTAAAGTTAATTATAAAGCCAAATATTAGCAGGAATGATGATAATAACGTGCTATGTTGCTGGTGGACTGGAAACAGCTTCGCTTCCTCAGACGGCATATCCACAATGTAGAGGTCCCAACTCTCTGAAATAGTTTAGCAGCAGTATTCCTCAAGGCAGCAAAAGAGAAAGATGCATTTTGGATGTCCCTTTCAATCTCATTTTCTTTGATTTTGTTACAGATTTCTTATAATTTATTCAATACTTGCAGACCAAATATACTTGAGACCTATATCTACAAAAAGATACTTTATACCTACACATCTGGGTTGACTCTTAGAGGCCTGGAGTATTCTTTCTTTTTATTTTTTATTTTATTTTTTATTTTTTTGAGATGGAGTCTCACTGTGTCACCCAGGCTGGAGTGCAGTGGCGCAATCTCGGCTCAATGCAAGCTCTGCCTCCTGGGTTCACCGCCATTCTCCTGCCTCAGCCTCCCGAGCAGCTGGGACTAGAGGTGTCCACCACTGCCTGGCTAAATTTTTTGTATTTCTTTCTTTTTTTTTTTTTTAAGTAGAGACAGGGTTTCACCATGTTAGCCAGGATGGTCTCGATCTCCTGACCTCGTGATCCATCTGCTCCACCTCCCAAAGTGCTGGGATTACAAGCGTGAGCCACCTGACGGGTAACACTTACCTTACTAAGAATATTTATTTTACAGAATAATTTCCAGAGTAATTTTAAAATAATTACTTCCTCTACTCCTAGACCTCTCCCCCTTTAAACCAACCAACCAGCAAACAACCAACCAACCAAAAACGTATCCAGACCTTTGATGATTACTGCAATAAATATAGAAACATAAAAATAAGTTGTTTAGATGAAAATGGTTACAAACCACCAAAACAAAGAACTGAGCAAGTCTTATTCAAAGTCTGAATTTGATATATTTTCTATTTTGGCTGTGGGTGATTTTCCTAGCTCTCTTCTTAGAACATTACATTATTTTACACATGGGCTATTGGGCTAACATCATGACATAAGCTATGTTTGAGACCTGTTACTTGTCAATAATTAATTAGCTTTAGGTTTCAACTCTAAGGAAGAGGTGAGTGGCATGAATAGCGTTCTGTTTGTGTTGGTTCATTCTAAGGCTTAGTCAGTTAGTGTTTTCAGCTCCTTGACGTAGACGCTGATGACATAATTATTTGTATTCTCCACACTAATGAGGACAAAATGTTTCTCAATGGACACTGAGGTAGCAAAGCTAAAAATGGGAATGCCTCTCATAATATGCAGGATATGTTTTAATGTTTCTCTGTGATACTGAGAGTTTTGATTATAGGAGTGGGAAAAATACAAATGTCACAGGGTTCTTAGAGGGGCATTGTGGTGAAAATTATAATTTAAACATAGGCTAAATAGGTCAATTATGCTAGAAGACATAGAATATATTTCTTGGAAAGCTAATCACAAAGAAAAGCTTAAAAGTCAAGAAAGCAGGTGGTAAAAGGAGCAGAGTTGAGAAGGCTCTTCTGGAGCGGGTGCTGGGTGTTCCTCTCTAGGATACCAAGCCAGACCACACACTTTCTGCTTGGAACAATTTTTGGAATAAGGCCAACTGCAGCCAGTCAGATGCCAGGGTGTCCTCACGAGGAGAAAGCAAAGACACTGTGGGATCTTCTTTCAGAGTGTCCTTCTCCCCTATACTCCCCAGCAAAAAACAAATTGGTCCCCTTAAAAGCTAGGCTTGTGCCAGGTGCAGTGGCTCTTGCCTGCAGTCCTGGCACTTTGGGAGGCCGAGGTGGAAGGATTGCTTGAGTCCAGGAGTTTGAGGCCAGCCTGGACAACATGGTGAAACCCTGTCTCTACAGAAAAATATAAAAAGTAGCCAGGTGTGGTGGTGGGCACTTGTAATCCCAGCTACTCGGGAGGCTGAGGCAGGAGAATCACTTGAACCTGAGAGGCGGAGTTTGCAATGAGCCAAGGTCATACTACTGCATTCCAGCCTGGGTGACAGAGTGAGACTCCATCTCAAAAAAAAATACATAAAATAAGATAAAATAGTTGGGTGTGGTGGTGCGCATCTGTAGTCCCAGTTACTTGGGAGGCTGAGGTGGGAGGACTGTTTGAGCCCAGAATGTTGAGGCTGTAGTGAGCTGTGATTGCACCACTGCACTCCAGCTTGGGTGACAGAGCAAGACCCTGTTTAAAAAAAAAAAAAGTTAGGCTTATAACTACTATTGTACGGAAAATTCCTCAGATATTTTATTTTCAGAAATGCCTTCAGTGAAGCTTAAAATCTTTGAATTCTGTGGCTGGAAATTAAAGGCAGATGCCTGGCTGAGGGGATTCTTTGACACCATTGATGATGAAATGTCATGAATAAATGAATTCATCACGCATGGAAATGATCAGTGTCTTTTTCCTATTTTTGTTGCATTAGTAATTAATATAAAGTGTAAGAAGAAAACATGGCCATGACACTGAGGCTGGAAAGGCCAGGTAACAGCTTAACATCTTTCTCTGCAGTCGGTTCACCTACTTTTCACCCTGGAAGCCTCTTGCGGAAGTGCATTGCCAGCCAGCTGCACGTACATAAAGATCTTCGAGCATTTCCACTGAGCTGGCGTTTCAGTCAGTCCTGCAGTTTGTGATGTTTCGTTTTCAGTGGCTAACTCCATTATAGAGGAGTTTCAATTGCCGAGGATTTACTCATTAGGACGTTGCTAGATTCACTAACGTCTGTGGGCTCCCTCATATATGTATATTTCTAAAGCAGATACAGGGGTCTTGCTGGGTCTTGTGCCCAGGCTGGTCTCAGACTCCTGGGCTCAAGCGATCATCCTGCGTTGGCTTCCAAAAGCGTTGGGATTACCGGCATGAGCTTCGGTGCCCAGCCGTCCTAATTTTATTGCCTTCCAGGTTTTCCTTCCTACATAGCATGAAGCAGAGTAGAAACAGAGCTGTGTGACTTGGACAAGAAAACAGAGCTATTTAAGGTCAGGCTGAGACACAGGTCCAGGTACCTGAATTACCCCTGCACTCCTAATTGCCTGGGATCTCACTGATTTTTATTTATTTTTATTTTTTGAGACAGAGTCTTGCTGTCTCCCTGGCTGGAGTTCTGTGGCATAATCTTGGCTCACTGCAACCTCTGCTTCCCAGGTTTTAGCAATTCTCCTGCCTCAGCCTCCTGAGTAGCTGGGATTCCAGGCGTGTGCCACCACGCCAGGCTATTTTTTGTATTTTTAGTTAGAGATGCGGTTTCGCCATGTTGGCCAGGTGGTCTCAGACTCCTGACTTCAAGTGATTCGCTCTAAGTGCTGGAATTACAGGCACAACCCACCACTCCCGACCTCACTGATTTTTTCTTCTTTGGTAGCCGTCCACATTCCGTGTGCTTTGTCTCCCAGCTTCCTTTGGATAAATGTCTTGTTTCATTTGAGTGTGCCTCTCTATGAATTCTGAATCCTTGTCCTTTTTGCTGACCTTTGGCTCCATTTTGGCATTTGCTGTCATTTTATGGGCATACGGAGCATGGTCTATTCACAAACCTATCCTTTTTTTCCTTTTTGCCCCTCTTCTTATTGACTATGTTTTTAAATATAATATTCCCTGCTCTAAGCCATCAGGTGGCATTAATAAATATGATGCTGGAATGTCCTTCACTCTAGCTACTTGGGGTGGGTGGTAGGGGGTGTGGTAAATGGTCAACTAATCAGAAGATTCCATAATGCTAAAGGGAATTACTGGGATTTGTGAGCTAAAGATAAGCACTGGGTATTTTAGGTATTTAGTTTTTTCCATGCTTTAATGTCTTTATTGTTCAAGAGTAAAAATATAAACTTCACGACTACCTGGTTAATCATAATGATGAAGACTAAGGAGGGCAAATGAGTCTCACCTTAAATGCAAAGGCCCCCTGGCCATGCTGGGCCGGGCCCTGAGGCTTCAATGGCAGAGCTTGGAGGAGACATGCACCATGTCAGTGCTGGTACTTGCCCTCCATAATGTAGACATCAATATTCTACAGTTCTGAGGTTAGCTCAGACACCAATGTTCATCTTTCACTGCTCTTTTGAGCCACACTGTCACGGAAAAATGAGCTCTTCGAATTGAGATTCTGTCTCTGTAAGTAGTCTCCATGCTGGTTCTTTTTCTGACCGTAGTTCATCTTGGAGCTATATGTTTTGCACTTTCCATGGGGAAAATGTGCCTAGAATTAATGGAATGAATGGTGTTGAGTTATAAGCAAAATATGTCTTATTTTAAAATAAAGCCTGATGGTGCATTATGAATTCCTATCAGTAAAACAATCCAGACATGTTCTTTAAACACAAATCTTCTAAGAGATGAGACTAAGGACCCTTGGGGGACATTCAAGGTCATCTAATAGAAAAGTTGTCAGCTACATGGATCAGATTATATGGATAACAGGACTGTGGGAATGGTCTTTAATATCTAGATTATTGGAACCTGAGAGGATGCTGCCAGAAGTCTTTCTACTTGATACATAGCTTTATGAAAGGATTTGATGGGCTTTACCAGGCCTTTAAAAGTTCCCAGTGATACTTTTGAGCCCCTACTCTGAATTTCTTTCTTTTTTTATATTTAATTTAATTTAATTTAATTTTTTGAGATGGAGTCTCGTTCTGTTGCACAGGCTAGAGTACAGTGGTGCGATCTCAGCTCACTGCAAGCTCTGCCTCCTGAGTTCACACCCTTCTCCTTCCTCAGCCTCCAGAGTAGCTGGGACTACAAGTACCCGCCACCACGCCCGGCTAATTTTTTTGTATTTTTAGTGGAGACGGGGTTTCACTGTGTTAGCCAGGATGGTCTCGATCTCCTGACCTCGTGATCTGCCCATCTTGGCCTCCCAAAGTGCTGGAATTACAGGCATGAGCCACCATGCCCGGCCTTTAATTTTATATTTTATTTTGGGGGAAACAGGGTTTCTGGTGCCTAGGCTAGAGGGCCATAGCATGATTATGGCTCACTGTAGCATTGTCCTCCTGTGGCTCAACTCATCCTCCCACCTCAGTCTCCAAAGTAACTGATATTGTGGGCATGTCCCACCATGCCTGGCTAATTTTTGTATTTTTTGTACAGGCTGGTCTCAAACTTCTGAGTTTAAGCCATCTGCCCGCCTCGGCCTCGCAAAGTGCTGGGATTACAGGCCTGCGCCACTATGTCTGGCCTGAATTTCTTTCTAACTGCCTATCTTAGATATGTTCCTTCCTGCAAGGCACCAACAAAATATGATTGTGACCATGTCTAGATACTACAAAGAATATCACAGCCTGCTCCAAGCTTGTATAGAGAATGTCAATGATTTTTCCAGAGAAGTCAAACATATTAGGGGACGTTCCCTAGGAGTGTTCTAAGTAGGGCTGGGCTCTCAAATTGGCAATCTCGTTGTTGGGGAATTTTTATGTCTGACACATAAAGTATGAAGATTCATTCCTGGAGTGATCACAGCCTGAAAACACTCGGTAATGGGGAAAAGCAAGAACAACAAAAAAAACCACAAAAAAACACAGTAAATGAAGACAAAATAATAAAACTTCTACTGAGATAAGCTTGATGATTCAAAATTAATTCATCCTCCTGTCCCCTAGGATTTCATGTTGACTAAAGTGTAGAGTATATAAAAGTACAGCCAGGGTTGCAGTGGTTCACACCTGTAACGCCAGCACTTTTGGAGGCCGAGGTAGCTGGATCATCTGAGGTTCAGGAGTTTGAGATCAACCTGACCAACATGGTGAAACCCCTGGCTCTACTAAAAATACAAAAGAAAGAAAAAAATCAGCCAGGCATGGTGACGTGTGGCTGCAATCCCAGCTACTCAGGAGGCTGAGGCAGGAGAATTTCTTGAACCCAGGAGGTGGAGGCTGCTGTCAGCCAAGATCGTACCATTGCACTCAAGGCCTGGGTGACAAGAGCAAAACACCATCTCAAAAAAAAAAAAAAAAAAAAAAAAGGTATAAACAAGAAAGAGAAAAATCACATATGATTTCTTCACCCAGAGATAAAATCAGTTAACAATTTGGTTTATTGCCTTTTAACCTTTTAATTCCCTCCATTGTTTAGAAATTTTATATTTTGCGTCAAAAAATATGAAATATGGATCAAATCATTAATCATCAGACTAATCAGATTAATTCATGCTCTATCAAACCCATCACCTTTATTTTTTTTCCTTTTTCTTTTACTGACCCGTCACCTTTGGACCATGTAAGAACATCTTCTGGAAGACAAGACTTTTTTCCCCTGGTGTCAGATGTAAAGACCTACAGATACCAGCAGTCTCCCAGCATCAGTAGCCTCATTAGGGAACTACTGAATAGCAGCTAATGGTCTTCTGTAGAACATAAGTCGAGACAATACTAGATAGAATACACAAAAACAACCAGTATTTGTGGACTGCTTGCTACATTGTCAATGTGTTGAATCCTCACAAAAGCCAAATGAGATGAGTGCCACATCTTTCATGTGAAGTAACTGGGTTCAGAGAGATTAAAAACCTTCTGCAGTCACACCCGGTAGCAGCAGATCTAAGATTGCAATGGAGGTCGTCTGACTCCAGAGTCTGCACCCACTAAAAACTATGTACAACTTCTCCTCAGAACACTTCAAACACTGCATTCTGAGGGGGTATTTCAAAGGAGAAGATCTCTGCTTCCTGATGGAGAGGTCCTGACACACCTGTGTTCAAATACCACCACAATATTATTATCTGGTGCCAAAAAGTTCATTCCATTTAGTCTGCTTTATTTGATTTCATAAAATCCAAAATTTGTCCACAGATAAACTTTGGTGCGCATATTACATTCCAATAAAAACCTAACCCCTTTCACTTTTCAACGTTTTCAACTATTTTTGTTGGTTCACTCCCAATGACAGTTTCCTCACTTGACTGAAAAACTTCAGGTCCCTTTGTTTGTCACTAGAGGAAGGGGCACTAGGTGTATGATCTGAGCCTGGCCTTATGGAATAAAGTCCCTGTTGTGTTAGTTTTCTTGTATGAACTCATCTGTGCTTCTGAGAAGTAAAAATCAACTGCCTCAAATTTTCCTATAGCCTTTTCTAATATTTTACCCACCTCAGGGACTGGTTTCTATTCTAGCATCTCTTTTTCATTTTACCATAGTTCCTTTTTTTTCTCTTTTTTCATTATATTCTTATATAAACATGTGTTCCAATTCTTGTACATGTAAAAGCACATAATTATATCTCTGATTCATTCACAAACAGTTATTGAGTGCTGTTCCAGGCAATGAAAATGCAGATAAAATGACCCAGTTCTCATCCTAAAGGACATTCCTGCCCAGTGGGAAGAGAAAGTGAGGCAAGGAGGGAAATTCTATACAGGATAAACAGGTGCTCCGACTGAACCAAGCATGGTGTAAAGGGAGCCCAGAGGATGCACTCAGCTGTGGGAGGCGTCAGGAAAGCTGCTTTCAGTCAGTGAAAAAACTCACCAGGTACATTTTATTCAAAACGTGTCTTCTACTTCTATTCTTGAAATTTCTTTTCTTCCCAAGCTCTGTAACCTCAATGACAATAGCGTACCTGCAAGAAAAAGGCAGAAGGGATTGAAAACTGTGCTCCGCAAAAGCAATTCCATGTTTCTTTTGAAACTAATGAAAAGAAATAGATCTCCAAGTCAGCAGAACACATTTTATTAATAGGAACAGCCAATATACCACCCTGGGTGATTCAATATCAAAAGAGACAAACATCTTACAAAGATCTGAATCACAGAGAGATAACAATTGGCCCTGGCCGGCCCTACCCTGACAGGTCTAAATTGAACATGGAGACACAAATACACAACCCTTGCAGGAATGAGCTGGGGTTCTTCTCACAAGGTGCAGGACCACAGTGCAATTTCACATTGCTGGGCATCACGTGCTGTGCAGTGCTTCTTTTCCAGGGAGCCTTTTTGCTTTCTGCGGAAACCCCGTGGAAACGGCCACTCAAACTTTTTCATCCTAAGAGGAGCCATCCAGAATGATTTCATGTAATAGCAGTGACCTGTAAAATTAATTCCAAACAACGGATACTTTCCGTGTCCCCTGTAAACGTTCAAATTACAAACCCTCATGTTGTGTGCTCATAATGTTGTATATGCTTCGTGGGTCTCGACTGTCTCTCATTGAGATTGTAGGCCCATTCAAGTGAGGCAAGCCGTGCTTACCTTTGCTTTTTAATCTTTATTTACCGTGTTTTTGGGAGGCCCTACTTTCCAGGGCTCCGTGGTTCTGGAGCATGACTCTCTTCTGATTCTTGCTTCTCTGAATTTCCCTGGAATAAGCAGCTTTTGAAGTTGACAAGAGTCCCAGAATCTGGGTCAGCAGAACTGAAAACACGTGGGTGGTTCCAGTGGAAATGGGTGTCAACTCCATTTGGCTCCCATGGGTGTTCTTGATTCTGTCCCAAATGTAAAATGCAGTTTATAATTTGCCTGATAGTGTTAGTCATCTAAACATTAACTTTAGCCTGGGTAAGCCCTTGCCCTGATCTTCAAGACAATAGCCTTGAGACAGTGACTTTTATATTTACCTTATCAGGAAGGTAAGCATAGAGAGGATTTGGGGGCACAGAAGGGAGTGTGGAGGCCAGTCTAGGGATAATGGAGAATAAGGAAACAAATGATTATGGGAGTGGCTGGGAATATAAGATTTGGAGAGTATCGTTAAAATCCATGGATGATGTGTCTTGAAAAAAGAAGACTTCCTTTAGAAGTGGTGGGAAAATGAAGAATCCAGGTTTTTTTGGTTGTTGTTGTTTTTTTTTTTTGTTTTTTTTGAGACGGAATCTCACTCTATTATCCAGGCTGCAGTGCAGTGGCAGGATTTTGGCTCACTGCAACCTCCGCCTCCCAGATTCAAGAGATTCTCCTGCCTCAGCCTCCTGAGTAGCTAGGATTACAGGCGTCCTGCCACCACACCTGGCGATTTTTTTTTGTATGTTATAGTGGAGACGGGGGTTTCACCATCTTGGCCAGGCTGGTCTAGAACTCTTGACCTTTTGATCCACCCCCCTCAGTCTCCCAAAGTGCTGGGAGTGGCCGGGGAGGTTTGTATACAGGAAATGACAAGGCGAAAAGTATACTTAAGCAAGGGTAGTGTGCCGGGTGACGTATTAAAAGACACTAAACGTGGGAAGTGAGTGAGAAAACTGATGATAAGTTTCAATAATTCACATTTGGAGAAAAGAAGGGGGTTTAGTGGGGTGTAGATCAAAGAGATGGAAACGAAATAATGGACATTAGATCTGTAAGGCTAATAACTTACATTATGCATTTTCTGACTTGACCAGGAAACAAGAAAAGCCACACCAAGAGGGCACTGAGTTTTGAGTCTGGGCAGAAAAAAAATTTTGGTACCACTTCTAGGGATAATGAAATTACAGGGTGGAGGCGATCTAGTGGGAGTAGAGGGAAAAACTCTTGGTTTTGGACGTGCTGAGTATTAGGAGTTGATGGGATATCAGAATGTAAGTATCAGCAGGCTGTTCGATAGTCGTGAGCCATCAACAGAGAGGAGAAAAGAAGGCTTCACAGCCATAAAAAGCATGAGATCATGTCTTTTGTGGGAACATGGATGGAGCTGGAGGTCATTATCCTTAGCAAACATGCGAAGAAACAAATCCAAATACTGCATGTTCTCCATGTTCTCATTTATAAGTGGGAGCAAAACAATGAGAACTCAAGAACACAAAGAAGGGAACCACAGACACTGGGGTCTATTTGAGAGTAGGAGGAGGGAGAGGAGCAGAAAATGTAACTGTTGGGTACTGGCTTAAAACCTGGGTGATGAAATAATATGTACCACAAACGCCGTGGGTGACACAAATTGGCCTTTGTAACAAACCTTCACATATACCCTAGAACCTAAAATAAAGGTTTTTTATTTTCTATTTTTAAAATAAGGTTTGCAAAATAAGGAGAATCCAAAAATCCCATCTCCCCTCTCTCCTGGCCCAAACAAGAGTCTAGGGAAATTTTTTGCAGGCTTGATATTTCCAAACCTGAAAGATTTGAAAAACAAAGAACTTACCCTTGCCAAATATTCACCATAAATGCCTGGTTTGTGCTTAGCCTTGGTCTAGGTAGTTATAATTTATCTAATTGGTTGAAAAACACATTTTTGACGAGGACTCCAGGGTCAAAGATGGAGTCCCCTTCTCCCTTTCCCAACCTTGGGGCCAGCATAGCCCTTGTTGCTTTTGGGTTTTCATGTTATTGAGGGCCTGACTATAATTGACCAAACACTTTCGTAATAAAGAACTGCAGGACGAAAATGACAATATGAAATTAGTGTCAATAAGAGTTAACACTGGTTGCCTATTAGAATGACATCAGGAGTTTTAGAATATTGCTGTTCTCAGACCAATGGAATCAGTGTCTGTGCAGGGTGGCATCTAGAAGTTGATGTTTTTGTAAAATCTCTCAGGTGATGCAGGGTTGAAACCACCAGAAAAATGGAAACAGTGGTTCTGAACCTTAGCTGTATGTCGGAGTCACCTTGGGAGCTTTAAAAATATGGATACCCAAGTCTCAGCCCGCAGACAGTCTACTGAGCAGCCAAGGTTGAGAACCACTCATCTAGTCTCTGGTTGTCTCAAGAAACACTTTGCAACTTTGCTGTCTCAAACAGGTGACAAACACTTGTTTTGAAGCGCAGAACCAGCACAGCTATGGGAGAAGGCACTGTGTATTTTTGCTATGGGCATAACAAACTCAATTGTCAGCTAACTTTTCATCACAAGATCTTTCTTGCAGGTCATCAGTGGAGGTAAGAAGCAGAAAAATACCACTGGGATTTTCAGATCCCAGGTTGAGTGTGTATTGTTGGCAGGTTAGAAGGATGGTGTTTTAACTTGGAAAGATTGAACCAATTTTGAACTCAAATCATGGAGACAATAAATGTCATTACCAGTGTTTGGGGGAAAAAACCCCTCTTAGAACTCTGTGACAAGATGAAATGTACACATATACAAATCAGAGTCAGCAACCCCAGTTTACTACACGAAAATCTGGGATTTTATAGGAGTCTTCCCCAAGACAACAGAACGAGGATTACGACTGGCGCTATCTCACCCATTCATTTTTTTCTTAGTTACACAGATACATCATTTCACAACATCCTCCATCTATATGTTTTTAGATTTATTCTGAATATCTTAAAAGCAATACAGATGTCTGGTTTTCTTAAGTTCCTTTTAAAAGAAATCTGCTTTACCTAGAGCCTGTTTAATATACTATCTATCTATCGAAACCCAATGCATTTTTAAAAGCGAACTCTCCCCTGCCTGGATTGCCCCTCCATTTATCAAGATGATACTTCTCCTTTTCAGTTGTTCAAGTCTCATCTTGTCTGTGAAGTCTCCCCTGCCTCTGTTCTACACAGATTCTTGCTTCTTTGAATTCTTGCAGTTCTCGTCTGTTCCATTCACTTGTTGCATATAGTGATAAGCTATGTTCTGGCTTTTCTTCTCAACTAAGATTGGAAGCTCCTTCAGAAGCAGAGATGAAGCACGGCCAATTTGATATTCTCACTCAGCAAAATGCCTTCCATATAGCAGATGCTTAGTTAATTGATCTTGGTTGGTGGTGGATTACCTGGTGGTGATGGCCCGTGATTTGGGGCTCATTCCTTAATCTCTCTAAAATTAGTGCCTTTCTCTGTAGTATGGAGATATTTGTCTTCTAGCGCCATGGTGAGGATTTAGAATCATGGTGTATGAGTTGTTTAGTACATCCTGGCACACAGGAAGCATCTGATAAGTGACTGCTGGTTGTTATATAAGCCAGAAGCATCCAAGGAAGTCAGGGAAAGTAGGCATGACATGCTGTACAGGGTGGGGGAAGTGGAGTCTGTTGCTTTAGAATAGTGGTCAAGAGAGGCCTCCATGGTAGTTTCACCTAAGAAACTAAGAGACCAGAAGAAAGCAAAGATGCGGCAAGTCATGGTGGCTCACACCTGTAATCTCAGCCCTTTGGCAGGCTGAGGTGGGCAGATCACTTGAGATCAGGCGTTTGAGACCAGCCTGGCCAACACGGTGAAACCCGTATCCACCACAAATACAAAATTATGTGGCAGGTGCATGTAATCCCAGATACACAGAGGCTAAGGCATGAGAATCACTTGAAACCAAGAGGTGAAGATTGCAGTGAGCTGAGATTTTGCCACTGGACTCCAGCCTGGGTGACAAAGTGAGACTCCATCTCAAAAAAACAAAAACAAAACAAAACAAAACATAACAAACAAAACAAAACAAAAAACCAACAAGGTGAGGATGCAAACTCTGCTGAGACTTGGGGAACAGCGGTACAACTAGGAAACAGCAAGTGAAAAGATCCTGAGGTAGGAACGTGCTTGTTCCACTGGATTGGTGGATTAGGGACCAATGACAGACCGTGAGATTATTCCCTGGCCCTAGAGCATTTCAGTAGAGAAGGGGGGACATCCAAAATGGGTGGAGTATAAAGTGTCCCTGTTCTGTAGATTCAACTTGAATATACGCTTTGAATTTTTGCAATACTTCAATGTTCTCAGAGTGATAGAACTTTGAGGTGCAAAGAGGGCAGTCTGATTCAGGCTGTTTCTCTGTGTTGATACCTTAACCCTAGCTCTAACCCTGACCCTAAGCCTGGCTCTAATCCTAACCCTAACCCTAGCTCTAACCTAACCCTAACCCTAACCCTAGCTCTAACCTAACCCTAACCCTAACCCTAGCTCTAACCTAACCCTAACCCTAACCTTAGCTCTAACCTAACCCTAACCCTAACCCTAGCTCTAACCTAACCCTAACCCTAACCCTAGCTCTAACCTAACCCTAACCCTAACCCTAGCTCTAACCTAACCCTAACCCTAACCCTAGCTCTAACCTAACCCTAACCCTAACCTTAGCTCTAACCTAACCCTAACCCTAACCCTAGCTCTAACCTAACCCTAACCCTAACCCTAGCTCTAACCTAACCCTATGCGTGTGTCTCTTCCTTCTCTCTCATTACTCAGTATATTCCTCCAGAAACTCTATCTTAGCTTGACAATGATAGCTTCACCAAAAACAAAACAAAACAAAACAAAACAAAAAACAACAACAACACAAAAAAAACACACACAGGGTGCAGTGGTTCACACCTGTAGCTCTCACCTGTGGACAGTGGCTCACACCTGTAATCCCAGCACTTTGGGAGGTCAAGCTGGGAGAATGGCTTCAGGCCAGGAGTTCCAGACCAGCCAGCCGGGAACACAGAGAGACCCTGCATCTACAAAAAGTAGAAAAAACTAGCCTGGTGTGGTGGTGCCACCTCTAGTCCCAGCCACTGGGTAGGCTAGGTAGGAGCCTCACATGACTCCAAGAGTTAAGGCTGCAGAGAGCTTTGATCACTCCACTGCATCCAGCCTGGCTAACAGAGCAAAACCCTGTCTCTAAAAAATTAAAATATATATATTTAAAGAGAAGTATTTGAATTTAGTGTGCTCGAGCAGCTTTTTCTTCTGAGCTCTAATTGCCAAATACATTTTCCTCATCTGAATGAGTTAGAACTGGTGTTATCATCTCCACTTTACAGGTGAGATAATGGAGATGGATTTCATCATGTTTCTTTCAAGTCATTCCAAGTATACATGTTTTACGTAAGTGATTTGTAGATAAGTGACTTGTATATGTGACTGGGATAAAGCGAATCCATTCAAGCTCTTGTTATGGGACTTCAACATTTCCAGACAAAAAATTAAAAAAAAAAACAAAACAAACAGTTTTCAGAGTTTTCTGTTGATTGTCCCCTTAGAACTTCTTCAGGTTGTTTTGTCAAGCTCAAGTTTGAAGATGGCCTTTGGCGAACTTGAAATAAGTTTGAGAAAATGTCATTATAAACTGTAGTGGTACAAAATATATATCATTCCAAAATACAATGTTAAAGAGTATATAACGTTGTGATTTATCTAACCCATGTCACTGCTGAGAGTTAATGTCACAATTCAGTAACTATGCACCTTAAAACCCAATGTGAGACCCACTATTTCAAAGTCCAGCCACATTTTTTTTCCCCCTCAGCAAAAGGATCATATCCAGAAGCCATCTCACCAATCCTAGATACAGTAAGAAATGCCCTGCTGGCTGGGCGCAGTGGCTCACGCCTGTAATCCCAGCACTTTGGGAGGCCGAGGTGGGCGATCACCTGAGGTCAGGAGTTCGAGACCAGCCTGGCCAACATGGAGAAACTCTGTCTCTACTAAAAATACAAAAATTAGCCTGAGTGGTAGCAGGCACCTGCAGTCCCAGCTACTCAAGGAGGCTGAGGCAGGAGAATCACTTGAACCTGGGAGGCGGAGGTTGCAGTGAGCCCAGATGGCACCACTGCACTCCAGCCTGGGTGACAGAGTAAGAGGCCATCAAAAAGAAAGAAAGAAAAGAAAGAAAGAAAAGAAGAAAGAAAGAAAAGAAAGAAAGAAAGAAAGAAGAAAGGAAAGAAAGAAAGAAAGAAAGAAGAAAAGAGAAGAAAAAGAAAAAGAAAAGAAAAAGAAAGAAAAGAAAGAAGAAAGAAAGAAAGAAAAAAGAGAAAGAAAGAAAGAAAAAAAGAAAAGAAAGAAAGAAAGAAAGAAAAAAAAAAAGAGAAAGAAAAGAGAAGAAAGAAAGAAAGAAAGAAAGAAAGAAGGAAAGAGAGAGAGAGAAGGAAGGAAGGAAGGAAGGAAGGAAGGAAGGAAGGAAGGAAGGAAGGAAGGAAGGAGGAAGGAAGGAAGGAAAGAAAGAAATGCCATGCTGCTGTTCTCACTCATAAGTGGGAGCTAAGTGGTGAGAACACACGGACACATAGAGGGGAACAGCACACACTGGGGTCTATCAGAGGGTGGAGGGTGGGAGGAGGGAGAGGATCAGGAAAAATAACTAATGGGTACTAGGCTTAACACCTGAGTGATGAAATAATCACCAAACCTTCAGGACACAGTTTACCTATGGAACAAATGCCCATGACAACAAACCCCCATGACACAGTTTACCTCTGTAACATACCTGCACATGTGCTCCTGAACCTAAAATAAAAGTTTTAAAAAGTCGAAAAAAAAAGAGAAAGAAAAAGAAATGCAATGGTGCATGGCAGCCACCAAAAGGATGCTTCCCAAGACAGACTGTTTGCAAAATTGACCTCCACTCCCCCTGCAAAAACCTGAAACTTCTCTTAGTATCTTTGATTTTTCCTTAGTGACTCATTATAGCCCTGTTATCCACAATTATGGCTCTTAATAGTATTCTGACCTATTTTATGAAAAACAACATATTCTGCCTATCTATATAATTTGCATTTTAAAATGCATTTCAGTTATTTTTTCTTTTCTCCATCTTTTACATTTTTTGATTGAGTCCTATTTATTTTTAATTAATTAGTTAACTTAAACTAATTAATTCTCACTCTCTTATAGGCTGGAAAACAGTGATGCGATCATAGCTCACTGCAGCCTCAAACTCCTGGGCTCAAGTCATTCTTCTGCCTCAGCCTCCCGCTAGCTGGGACCACAGGCGTGCATCACCATGCCCAGATTATTTTCATTTTAAAGATAAAACCGAGCCCCCTTCGTGTGGCCATAAATAAGAAAACTTGTAGTCTGGAAGGAGGGTGGCCCTACTGGGGACATGTAGGGTGCTGTGGGATGAGCCAGCCCTGCAGAAGGCACAAAAGAGAAAGGAAAAAATAAACAGACAAGTTCATGTCTGAGCTGCAGAATCCCACCTTACTTCAGTATGATCTAGGCTTTTCGGTTATAGACAGCAAGAATTCTATCAGTCATCATTGAAAAAGCAACAAAAAAAGCAGAAACCGCGGAGTTTCCTGGTTTTCTTTAAAATTGGGACTACTTTTCCAATTTCTTTGAGTCTGCAATTAAGTTTTTCTTTTTTTTTTCAACTTTTACTTTAGGTTCAGGGGATACATGGGCAGGAGGTTTGTTACGTGGGTAAATCGTGTGTTGTGGGTATTTAGCGTACAGATTCTTTTGTCACACAGGCAAAGAGCATAGTACTTAGTTGGTAGTTTTTTGATCTTCTACCCTCCACTCTCAATCAGGCCCCAGTGAGTTTTATATGAGGACAAGAACCATTACTTTGTTTTCCTGGTACATCTTTCATGCAGCCTACCACTTCATGAACTTAAAAAAATCTGCAGTTATAACGAAGTATTGTCTTTTAAAAACAATTTATAGTGATTCCTATATTCTTATGACAGGTCAGAGCCCATATTTTGGGATTTTGTTTTTAGTTATTGATCATATTCTATATCGGGGGAAAAAACAAATAAAACCTGAATCAAAATTTGTGTTCTAGTTTATTGGGGAAGGCCACATAATAATTCAGTAGTATATATCAAGGTTGATGGTCAAAATGATGCTAGTAAGATTAAAATACTCAAGGTGAGAATACAGTGGAACCAGGCATTCTGAAATCATCTGCACTCATTTCTCTGTGTTCACTTGCCAATAAGTTCCATCACCTAAACAACGTCCTGAGGCCAAACTCCCCACCTGGGGAGGAAAACTACAGAGGCTTGCCATTGTCATTATCTCCAGGAAACTTCATCCAGAAGTTCTGAAGCCAACAATCCATTTCTGGCTGCTCCTCCCTCCCAAGTTGTTCCTTATACAGACACTTTTGAATTAATAGGCAAGGAAAACAAAAGCATCATTTATAAATTTAGCAGTAGGAGAACATATAGTTGTCTATATAAACAAAAAGCTTATTTGTTATCCAAACAATCTAACTATAACTTTTTTAGGGAAATAGTTCCAAAATATCACCACATTTTTGCCTATATCAATCACAATTTTCCATGATCATTGTTGTAAAAGAAATGTAAATTTTATATTCTGTGTTCAAAATAAATTATATTTGTATTTTCTCATGGGTATTCAATTTTGTGTAGGTGGTGCAGGAGGGAGTGAGGTTTAGCAGTTCGGAGGCTGGGTTTAGATTCAGACTGTCAAACCTGGGTTCAAATTTGGCTCCAGTCTACTGTGTGACAGTGGGCAAGGACACTTATTGGCAAGTGAACACAGAGAAATGAGTGCAGATGATTTCAGAATGCCTGGTTCCACTGTATTCTCACCTTGAGTATTTTAATCTTACTAATCTTTGCTTCTCAGTGACTCATCTGTAAAGTGAAATTAAAAAAAAAAATCCCCTAGAGATGTTGTATTAGTCCATTTTGCATCGCCATAAAGAAGAACTTGAGGCTGGGTGAGTTATAGAGAAAAGAGACTCATTTGGCTCACGGTTCTACAGGATGTACAATCATGGTGCCAGCATCTGCCTGGCTTCCGGTGAGGCCTCAAGGAGCTTATGATCATGGTGGAAGAAAAAGGGGGCATGGTGCAGCACATGGTGGGAGGCAGAGCAAGAGAGAGCCAGGTCCTTTTGAACAACCAGATCTCCTGGGAACTCCTACCGTAAGGACAGCACTGAGCCACTCATGAGGGATCTGCCCTCAGGTCCCAAACACCTCCCACTAGGCCCACCTCCAACACTGGAGGTCACATCGCAACATGAGATTTGGAGGACACAAAACATCCAAACCACATCAGATGGGCTTAAGCTAAAGAGCTCATTGCGGATGCCAAGACCCTAGATCCATTCATCGTGTTAAACCAAAAATTGGGATAAATTGATTGGTGGATTCAATGAAGACGAATGAAAACTGGAGACAGATGCATCTGTAAACAAATTGCTTCTGCAGATTTATTCAGATGGTTCTGGTGAAGTGAAACAGCCCATGACCAAAGTATTTAGGGAGTCTGGTGGTGTCGTTTTGAGTATTTACTAGTCCGAAGTAGGTAAAAAGAAAGTTGAACTCAATGCTCCTGCTCATATGAAATGAAAAAACGTAAATTAATTTTCTATCAATGTTAAAGAAAAAAGGACTGTTGAATGGATTTAATCAAATAATATAAGGCAATTAAAGAGTACCTAACTAAATGCTCCATAAATGCTGGTTACTCTTATATTTTGTTATATGTATATATTCACATAAATATATTTATATGACAAATATAAATTTAGTTTATATATTTATTTTATTTATATTAATATAATTTAGATTAATATAATATACAGAAATATACTTGAAAATATAGATTTGATGACATACTATTTTACTTATGGAGCCAATGTCAAAGCTTATGCATATGATATTCAAGTCATAATCAAATATAGCTATGACCTTAAGTGTTTCATGAATCTGGAGGAAAATGGTAGTAAATACTATTGGTTTGACAGTCAGAAGCAACAAGGTGTCACAGATGGTCTCTCGAACACAGCTGAGATTCGTCATAGATCCAGAGGGGAGAACGCCACCTACTGAACGTCACATTTCAGGATGTATCTCTTCATCCTGAGAACTTAATGATCATAATACACTTAATAAGATGTGACACTTTATCATCATTAATTAGTTTATCTGCAAAACATCTTTGTGAAGTAGAAAAGATTCATTGCCCTTATTATTATTTGTTACTCACAGGATTCATAGATAAAGTTGTTGAGTCTTAAGCCATGTCTACCCAACATCGAATGTCCAGCTTCCCTGGGTGACCCAGGAAGAATTTCATTTGGTAATAAAGATTGGAATTCCATGTTTGTTCATGATGAAATTCTCCAGAAACTCACTACATTTATATTGCTAATGTCTCTTCTTTTGTCTCTCTTTCTTTCCCTTCTTCTTTTCTTTCCTTCCTTTCTTCTTTTTTTCTTTCTTCTTCTCTCTTTTTTCCTTCCTTTTCTTTTTCTCTCTTCTTCCTTCCCTCCCTCCCTCTCTCTCCTTCTTGCTTTCTTTTTTCTTCCTTCCTTCTTCCTCTCTTTTTCTTTC
>NC_044559.1:14721973-14751692 GCF_007565055.1 Rhinopithecus roxellana
TTTGAATTTTCTGTAATTTAAATACGGTATGCCAAGGTATTTTTCGTTTTGTTTTGTTTTGGTATTCATCCTGCTTGCTGTTCTCTGCTTCCTGGATCTGTGGTTTGGTATCTGATATTAATTTGGGGGAAATTCTCAGTCATTATTGTTTTAAATATTCTTCTGTTCCTAGCTCTATTTCTTCTCCTTCTGGTATTACCATTATGTATATATTATACCTTTTGTGGTTTTCTCACAGTTCTTGAATATTCTGTGTTTTTTTTTTTTTTTTTTTTTTTCAGTCTTTTGTTTTCAGTTTCAGATTTCTACTGGGATGTTTTCAAGCTCAGAGATTCTTTTGTCAGGTGTGTCCAGCCTGCTAATAAGCCCATCAAATTTATTCCTAATTTCTGTTATAGTGCTTTTGATCTCTAGTTTTCTTTTTTTTTTTTTTTCTTCTACTTTCCATCTCTCTGCTTACATTGTTCAGCTGTTCTTATGCTGTCTACTTTACCCATTAGATCCCTTAGCATATGAATCCTAGTTGTTTGAAATTCCTAATCTGATAATTCCAACATCTCTGCCTGGTTTAGCTCTGATGCTTGCTCTGTCTCTTCAAACTGTGTTTTCTTTTAGTGTGGCTTGTAATTTTTTCTTGATCGCCAGGCGTGTTGTACTGAGTAAAAGGACCGGTGGTAAATAGGCCTTTAGTTTTGTGGTGGTAAGATGTGGAGAGAGGAGAAGCATTCTATAGCCTATGATTAAGTTTCAGTCCTTTGGTGAGCCTGTGCCCCTGGACTGTGAACTTCACAAGTACTTCAGCACCTTCCTCCTTAGGTGGGACAGGATGATTGGAGGGGGCTGGAGTTGGGTGTTCTCTTCCCAAGGTCAGTTAGGCTCATAGAACCCAAGAAGGATAGGATCTGCTAAAATGGTTTCCCCTGAGGGCAGGTGATATTAAGAACAGAATGGTGGCTGGGCATCAGTGTTCTCACCTGCAATCCTAGCATTTTGGGAGGCCGAGGTGGGAGGATTACTTGTGGTCAGGAGTTCCAGACCAACCCAGCCAACACGGTGAAACTCATCTCTACAAAAATCAGTGCTGGGCGTGGTGGCGGTACCTGTAGTCCCAGCTACTTGGGAGGCTGAGGCGGGAGAATCACTTGAACCCAGGAGGCAGAGGTTGCAGTAAGCCAAGATTGCACCACTGCACTCCAGCCTAGGCAACAGAGCAAGACTCTATTTTTTTTTTTTTTTTTTGAGACGGAGTCTCGCTCTGTCACCCAGGCTGGAGTGCAGTGGCGCGATCTCGGCTCACTGCAAGCTCCGCCTCCCAGGTTCACCATCCTCCTGCCTCAGCCTCCTGAGTAGCTGGGACTACAGGCACCCGCCACCGCGCCCGGCTAATTTTTTTTTTTTTTTTTTTTTTTGTATTTTTAGTAGAGATGGAGTTCCACCGTGGTCTCAGTCTCCTGACCTTGTGATCCGCCCGCCTCGGCCTCCCAAGGTGCTGGGATTACAGGCGTGAGCCACCGCGCCCGGCCAAGACTCTATCTTAAATAAAAAATAAATAAATATAAATAGGAACATAATGGCTCTGGTGTTTCAGAATAGTTTCTTTCCTTCTTGCCTTGCCAGAAACACAAGGAGATTTTTCTCTACTGTTGAGTATGAGAGCCTAGTAGAACTGAACTCATGAAAGTGTGCCCCCCGTCCCAATGACTGGGTGTCCCTGGAGTTTTAACTCAGACTTGTCCACACTAAGCCTCCAGCAATTTGTCAATTACAGTTTAGGTTTTCCTACCCCAGCACTGGTTCCCACAGAGGTTTTTACTCCAGTAAATTGTGATTCTCTGTGTCCATCTGTCTCTCCAAACAGAGTCACCTGTTTGCCCTGTGACCTCTCTTATGAACCTAAGAATTGTTGATTTTTCCACTTGGTCAGCTTTTTACTTCAGATGGAATAGTGACTTTCAATCTCCTTACATGCCAAATAGGAGACTAGAAGTTCAATGGTATTTTTTTCTTTTCCATAGGGATATCCAGTTGTTCCAGCACCACTTGCTGGATAGACTATCCATTCTATTAGGTTGGTGCAAAGGTAACTGCGGATTTTGCCATTACTTTTCATTACTTTTAAGTAATGGCAAAAACCAGAATTCCCTATGGACCAACTGGATACATTGAATTAGATTGGTATACTTATGAAAATCAATTAACCATATGTGTGGTTTTTGTATGTATGTATCTGGGTTCTATTATATTGCATTAATTTATATGTTATCTTCACATCAACGCCACACTGCCTTGATTGCCTAATAGTAGATCTGAAATGAGGTAGCATAAGTTTTCCACATCATTTTTAAAAACATATTTTGATTATTCTAGCTCCTTTGCATTTCTATAAAATTTCAGAATCAGGTTGCCAATTTCTAAAAATAAAGCTTACTGAGATTTTTATTGGGATTGAATTACATCTATAGATCAATTTAGGAGAGTGAACATCTCAACACTATGGAACTCATATTTATCTCTCCATTATGGAGGTCTTTTCTCTCAGCAACGATTTACAGTTTTCTTTTTTTTCTTTTTCTGAGATGGAGTTTCACTCTTGTTGCTCAGGCTGGAGTGCAATGGCGCAATCTCAGCTCACTGCAACCTCTGCCTCCCAGGTTCAAGCAATTCTCATGCCTCAGCCTCCCAAGTAGCTGGGATTACAGGCATGTGCCACTACATCCAGCTAATTTTGTATTTTCAGTAGACACAGGGTTTCACCACGTTGGCCAGGCTTGTCTTGTACTCCTGACCTCAGGTGATCCATGGTGTGAGCCACCATGTCCGGCCTTGCTGTTTTCAATGTACACATTTTTTGTACATCTTTCATCAGATTTATTTTCAAGTATTAAATATTTTTCTAAGTCATTAATTTTTTTTTCAAGAGGGAGTCTCACTCTGTAGCCCAGCTAGAGTGCAGTGGTGGGAATCTCTGCTCACTGCAACCTCTGCCTCCCAGGCATAAGTTATTCTCGTGCCTCAGCCTCCTGAGTAGCTGGGACAACAGGTACACACCACCACGCCTGGCTAATTTTTGTATTTTAGCAGAGACATGTTGCCCAGGGTGGTCTCAAACTCCTGAACTCAAGCTATCTGCCCAACTTGGCCTCCCAAATGCTGGGATTACACTCATGAGCCACTGTGCCTGGTCCATTATAAATGTTTTAATTTCAATTTAAATAAAAACACAATTGATTTTTACATATTAATCAAATATGCAAAATCATATTAACAAATCCTGCAATCTTCACTACTGCATTTATGCTGAAGTAGAGAGCATGCCACACCCTGCTTCACTATACATGCTTTTTATATGCACTGTCTCTACTCCTTCCCATAATGTTTTTTAACCATGAACTGCGTTGCCAATATCTCGAGCACAATGTGCTATGGTTTGGATATGATTTGTCCCCACAGAAACTCATGTTAAAATTTAACTGCCATAGCCCCAGCTCCTAAGGATGCTGAGGCAGGAGGATTGCTTGAGCCCAGGAGTTAGAGTCCAGCCTGGACAACATAGTGAGACGTTGTCTGAAAAAACAAAAAACAAAAACAAAAACTTAATTGCTAATGTAACAACATTGGGAGGTGGAACCTTTAAGAGGCGGAACCTAATGGGAGGCATTGGGTTCATGGGGCATCTGCTTTTGCGAGTGGCTTGGTGCTGTTCTCATGTAGTGAGTTCTCACTCTCATGAAACTTAATCAGTTCTCGCAGGAATGGGTTTGTTCCCATGATGGCATGTTGTTATAAAGTACAGGCGCCCTTTGTGTTCAGCCCGTTGCATGTGTCTGTTTCCTCTTTGACCTTCCACCATGTTATGATGCAGCCCGAAAGCCCTGGTGAGAAGCCAGGGCCATGTCCTTGAACTTCTCAGCCTGTAGGACCATGAGCTAAATAAGCCTCTTATAAATCACCCAGTCTCTGGTGTTCTGTTCTAACAACACAAACTAAGACGGGATACGTTTGGTTCAAAGTTCAGAAAGTTTTGCTATAGTGACATTGACTATAAAGAGCATTTCTCCCCTCAAATAATAAGACATCAAAGGATAGGTGATTACTGATAAGTAGCAATGGTTTCAAGGAGAATATTTTGACTTTTTCCTCACAGCTGCAGAATGGTTATTGCAGCTGCAATCCTCACATCCTGTTCAAAGCAGGAAGAAGGGGAGAGAAGGAGGTACCAGGTACATTGGTTTCCTTTAATCAGCAAGGCAAGATCTTTCCTCTAAAACAGTAGTTCTCTACCGGGGACAATTTTACTTTCCAGACAACATTTCACAATGTTTGGAGACATTTGTTGTTGTCACAACTAAGGGGGTGCTATTGTCATCTAGTGGGTAGGGGCCAGGGATGATATCAACATTTGACAATCCCCAGAAAAACCCATCACAACAGAGAGTTATCTGCCACAAAATGTCAGCGGTGCCAAGGCTGAGATACCTTGCTCTAAACCACACCTGTAGACTTTCATTTACGTGTCATTGGCTAAATATGGGCATATGGCCATCTCTAGCTTTAGGAGATTACAGTAGTAGAAAACATTGATTTGTACTGA
The DNA here is from genome assembly GCF_007565055.1 of Rhinopithecus roxellana. Classification (NCBI taxonomy): domain Eukaryota; kingdom Metazoa; phylum Chordata; class Mammalia; order Primates; family Cercopithecidae; genus Rhinopithecus; species Rhinopithecus roxellana. The sequence continues at coordinate 14,726,565 of NC_044559.1, forward strand.
TTAGACTAGATATAAGATGGCCTATAGCCTAGGGCTGAAACACTGGTTGTCCCAACAAATTTGAGTTGTGTTAGCAAGGAAGTAAAAGTAGTAATGGGCAGTGAGTAAGCAAATCACGGCGTCTGCCTGTGGCAGACATCAAAGCAAACCTTTTTTTTTTTTTTTTTTGAGATGAAGTATTGCTCTGTCACCTAGATTGGAGTGCAGTGATATGATCCTGGTTACTGCAGCCTACCGCCTCCCAGGTTCAAGTGATTCTCCTGCCTCAGACTCCTGAGTAGCTGGGATTACGGACACCCACCACTACACCCAGCTAATTTTTATATTTTAGTAGAGATGAGGTTTCACCTGTTGGCCAGGCTGGTCTCAAACTCCTGACCTCAAGTGATCCACCTGCCTTAGCCTCCCAAGTGCTGGGATTACAGGCGTGAGCCACTGTGCCCCGCCAGTGATGAAGTACATCTTCTATATTTTCCTTGCAAGTCCTCTGTTCCTAGGATTCTGAATTATCAGTACAAGGAAGCATACCTTAAACTTCTATGTAATGTTCTGAATCTCTTGAAGGAATACCATCCATATTCCTTTCAATAATATTCTTTATTTCTTTTATTATTTTTTTAATCTGCCCATTTGGATTGAACCAGCAATGTTCTTTTCAACCTTGAACTGCATTGCCAATATCCTTAGTCCAAAAGCAAGACTTTCTATTGTGATTTGAATATTTGAATATCTTTTTTTTTTTTTTTTTTGAGAGGGAGTCTCGCTCTGTCGCCCAGGCTGGAGTGCAGTGGCCGGATCTCAGCTCACTGCAAGCTCCGCCTCCCAGGTTCACGCCATTCTCCTGCCTCAGCCTCTCGAGTAGCTGGGACTACAGGCGCCCGCCACCTCGCCTGGCTAGTTTTTTGTATTTTTTAGTAGAGACGGGGTTTCACCGTGTTAGCCAGGATGGTCCTCGATCTCCTGACCTCATGATCCACCCATCTCAGCCTCCCAAAGTGCTGGGATTACAGGTGTGAGCCACCGCGCCTGGCCCCTTTTTTATTTTTCATTTTCTTGAGACAGAATCTTGCCCTGTTGCCCAGGCTGGAGTGCAGTGGCGCGATCTCGGCTCACTGCAGGCCTCTACCTCCCAGGTTCAAAGTGATTCTCCTACCTTACCATCCTGAGTAGCTGAGATTACAGGCACCCACCACTATGCCTGGCTAATTTTGTATTTTTAGTAGAGACGAGGTTTTGCCATGTTGACCAGGCTAGTCTTAATCTTTCTGACCTCAGGTGATCTGCCTGCCTCCGCCTCCCAAAGTGCTGGGATTACAGGCATAAGCCACCGTGCCTGGCCCCCAATTTTCCTTTTTTTGGACCGAGTCTTGCTCTGTCGTCCAAGAGCTGGAGTGCAATGGTGTGATCTTGGCTCACTGCAACCTCTGCCTCCTGGGTTCAAGCGATTTCTCCTGCCCCAATCCCCTGAGTGGCTGGGATTACAGGTGCCTGACACCTCACCCAGCTAATTTTTGCGTTTTGGTAGATTCACGGTTTCACCATGTTGGCCAGGCTGGTCTTGAACTTCTGACCTCGTGATCTACCCACCTCGGCCTCCCAAAGAGCTAGGATTACAGGCATGAGCCACTGTGCCCGGCAAAAAAAAAAAAAAAAAAAAAAAAAAAAAAAATTAAGTTAGCCAAGCACAGTGGTGCACGCCTCTAGTCCCAGCAACTTAGGAGGCTAGGAGGATCACTTGAGCCCAGGGGTTTGAGACTGCAGTGATATGATGGCACTACTGTACTCCAGCCTAGGTAACAGAGACCCTGTCTCAAAAAAAAAAAAAAAGTAATAAAGAATAATATAATAAAGGGATTATTTACAATGTTGAGTGCAAATTTTAAGGAAATCCATAAGATCTAGCAGAGTAACACTACCTGGCATTGTACACTCTGGTTGTTCACAACTCTGGTTGTACGGTAAACCACAGAGAGCTGTTATTCCTAGGCCTATAGAGGCAGGGGAAATTAATAGTTGTTGGGTACCAGCTGGGGATTTGCCTGGAGAGGGCTTTCTGAGCGGACTGTGGCATTTGGGAGAGGCCACAGGGAACCCCATGCAGCCGATCCCTAGCCACTCCCACCACTGATCCCCTGGCGGCACTCCCATTGGTTCAGCCCAACAGGAAACTGAAAGGACAAGGGAGTCCTCCGGGGCACAGAGCAGGGTGAACACGGGCAAGAGGATCTACAGAGGCAGACGGAAGTTAATGAGCCCAGGGGCTTTCTTTCTTTTCTGTCTTTTCTCTCTCTCTTTCTTTCTCTCTCTCTCTCTCTCTCTCTCTATTCTTTCTTCTCTCTCTCTTCTTCTCTCTCTTCTCTCTTTCTTTCTTTCTTTCTTTCTTTCTTTCTTTCTTTCTTTCTTTCTTTCTTTCTTTTCTTGCTTTCTTGCTTTCTTTTCTCTTTCTTTCTTGCTTGCTTGCTTGCTTGCTTGCTTTTCTTTCTTTTCCATCTCTGTCTCTGTCTGTCTGTCTCTCTCTCTCTCTCCTCTCTCCTCTCTCCCCCGCCCTTCTTTCTTCTTGTTTCTTTCTTTTCTGATGGAGTCTCGCTTTGTTGCCCAGTGGCGCGATCTCGGCTCACTGCAACCTCCGCCTCCTGGGTTCGTGATTCTCCTGCCTCAGCCTCCCGAGTAGCTGGGATTACAGTCACGTGCCAGCACGCTTGGCTAATGGTTGTACTTTTAGTAAAGATGGGGTTTCACCATGTTGGCCATGCTGGTCTCGGACTCCTGACCTCAAATGATTCACCTGCCTCAGTCTCCCAAAGTGCTGATTACAGGTGTGAGCCACCACGCCCAGCCCTTCTTTCATAAAAGAATATCCTTCTTTCATTTCTCATAAGGCTCAGTGAAGCCTGCATGAGCCAGCACCCCCAACAGAGATAGAGACGACCCATGTCCTGGTCACTTGAGCCCTCTCCCAAATGCCAGGGCCTCTCCTGATGGCCATGCCTCTGCCTGCGCCATACCCTCTGCTAGAGCATCGTGCTATCTTGCTTTCAGTTGCCAAATCCCTATTCATCCTTCAAGAAATATCTCCTTTCAAGGACTCTGTGCAAACTGCAAAAATAAATCATTGTCAGAATCAATTAACACTACATTGGGTTTTTAACTCTTTCCTGAATTGCATTAATTTTTCAACATGATCAGTTTCCATTTTCCAAAATTTACAGAAATGTTCAGTATTATTGGTAAAGCACTATCATTTGCTGTTATAATTACTATTAACATATTTTCTATCAAATACAAAACTAACATGACTTTTTGCTACTATGATTATATTGCAAATCAAATTTAACAACCCATAGAATAACCAAATCTATAAATAAAATAGCATCTGTACATTGTCAAATGGTTTGGCAAATTAAAAAAAAAGGGATTGGGTTCTAGTCGGTGGTGATAAACAACTTGAGAACTGTCTCGCCTTAATTGAACTTTAGTTACTGTAATCCTGGGGAATTTTCTTGATAAATGTCTCCTAGGTTTTCAAATTCTTCAATCCATGTCTTATTACTAACTGTTTTATAAATATCATTGTAAACAAAGAATATAGGCCAGGCATGGTGGCTCATGCCTGTAATCCCAGCACTTTGGGAGCCCGAGGCAGGTGGAAGCTTGAGCCCAGGAGTCCAAGGCCACCTTGGGTGACACAGCAAGACCCTGGCTCTACAAAAGAAAATTCAAAATTAACTGGGCTTGGTGGCACACATCTGTAGTCTCTGCTACTCAGGAGGCTGAGGTGGGAAGATTGCTTGAGTTCAGGAGGTCGAGGCTGCAGTGAGCTGTGATTGTGCCACTGCACTATAGCCTGGGTGCCAGAGTGAGACCTTGTCTCTAAAAAGACACACACACACACATATATGAAGGAAAGCATTTAGGGTAAGATAATTGCTTGTATAGAAAAACAACCAACTCTAAGCACTTAACTTGAAATAAGGATTAAACACACTTAGATAGTTCTCTTAAATGGGAATAAAGATTGTTTTCTTGGCCTGGCACGATGGCTCACACCTGTAATCCCAGCACTTTGGGAAGTCAAGGTGGACAGATCACTTGAGATCAGGAGTTCGAGACCAACCTGGCTCACATGGTGAAACCCCCATCTCTACTAAACATACAAAAAATTAGAGGCAGGAGGATCAACTGAAGTTAGGAGTTTGAGACCAGCCTGGCCAATAGGGCGAAACCCCGTCTCTACTAAAAATACAAAAAAATTAGCTGGGTGTGGTGGTGGGCCTCTGTAGTTCCAGCTACTCTGGAGGCTGGGGCAGGAGAATTGCTTGAACCCAGGAGGCAAAGTTTGCAGTGAGCCGACATCATGCCATTGCACTCCAGCCTGGACAACAGCGCAAGACTCCATCTAAAAAGAAAAAATTGTTTTCTCTTAATGTCATCCTATCTTATTGGAGACTCAATATTCTCCCGTGGAGAACTTTTATTCCGCATGAACACAAAGCAAGACCTGAATGGGCACTGTATCCTCTCTCTATTCCGATCTCCTGAAAGCTCAAGGCACTTCTGAAACATAACATTTTGTGATTTGGAAAGTTCCCAAAATCAGTGAATTATTTGCTGTCTGGAGTTCAGCCTTTGGAAAGCAAGTGCTTCTACTAGATTTTCTATAACATTGTGTTTAACTCATGGGTCTTTTCCTGTTATATTTTATTCTCTTACCTTTTACCAAGCACCACTTTTGTGTGTGTGTGTGTGTGTGTGAGATGTTTCACTCTGCAGCACTTCATGTAGGGCTAGATTTTGGCTCTATGGCTTGTTGGCAGGTAACTGCCACTGTTTTATTGATAGTTTCTGACTGGGATTAGATTTACTTCCAGATGCCACAAACAGATAGGCAAGGATACACCACTCATTACATTTACAAGTACTTTTTTTTCCAAAGAAATTATTCATCACGATAACAATACGTGAGCCATCTCCTTATTAATGCCCAAACTACCCAGTTAAAGCAAGTGCTAAGACAACAGAAAACGCTAATGAACTATTTACTACAGTACCTTGTCACTCACGTGGAGTAAGCTCTTTCTTCCACCTACAGACTGTCCTAGGTTATTTTTATGGCTTCTGAAACCTATCTGTTCTAACCTGCTCTCTGCTGCTCTTTGGAATACCTTTTTAACATTTTGCTGCTCCTTGCTTAGAGCCTCAAATTGAGTTTGTTTTTTATTTTCCTAGTTTTTTGCTGCAGCAAAACTCAAGACTTCTCACTCAACCATTTTATTTAGAGGGACACGGACCTGCTCTCTTGGGAGGACAACGGAAATGATACTTCATCTGTCTGCACTTAATACCCAACTAACGTTAAGCCTTCTCCCTCTAAGCTGAATACGATAACCTGAATTATAAACATCTGAAATGTGGTTTTTTGTTTGTTTGTTTTTTGTTTGTTTGTTTGTTTTTGGAGACAGAGTCTTCCTCTGCACCCAGGTTTGAGCGAAATGAGGCAATCTTGGCTCACTGTAACCTCAACCCCCTGGGCTCAAGTGATCCTCCCACCTCAGCCTCCCAAGTAGCTGGGACTATAGGCATGTATTCATGCCTGGCTAATTTTTGTATTTTTTTGAAGACACACGGTTTTGCCATGTTGCCCAGGCTGGTCTCAAACTCGTGGGCTCAAGTGATCCTCCTGCCTTAGCCTCCCAAAGGCAGGGATTGTAGGCATGAGCCACCTCACCTGGCCTGAAACAGCTCTCTTCTGTTTTGTTTGTTTGTTGGTTGGTTTTTATTTTGAGATGGAGTCTTGCGTTCTGTCCCCCAGGCTGGAGTGCAGTGGTGCAATCTCAGCTCACTGCAAGCTCCGCCTCCCGGGTTCACGCCATTCTCCTGCCTCAGCCTCCAGAGTAGCTGGGACTACAGGCTCCCATCACCACGTCTGGTTAATTTTTTGTGTTTTTAGTAGAGATGGGGTTTCACTGTGTTAGCCAGGATGGTCTCGATCTCCTGACCTCAGGTGATCCGCCTGCCTCGGCCTCCCAAAGTGCTGGGATTACAGGCGTGAGCTACCGCGCCTGGCCTGAAACATCTCTTAAGCAGGATGTCTGTAAATAGGCCAGGTATGGTGGCTCACGCCTGTAATCCCAGCACTTTGGGAGGCCAAGGTGGGCGAATCGCGAGGTCAAGAGATCGAGACCATCCTGGCCAACATGGTGAAACCCCGTCTCTGCTAAAAATACAAAAAATTAGCTGGGTGTGGTGGTGCATGCCTGTAATCCCAGCTACTCGGGAGGCTGAGGCAGGAGAATCACTTGAACCCAGGAGGTGGAGGTTGCAGTGAGCTGAGATCATGCCACTGCACTCCAGTCTAGCAATAGAGTAAGACTCCGTCTCAAAAAAAAAAAAGAAAAAAAGAAAAAAAGAAAAAAAAAGAAATTAAGTATTTGTTATTTGATAAAGTCTTATAAAACTTTTTGCTAATTAAAATTCTTAATTTTATTACAAAAAGCTGCAGAAGGAAGAGTGTCTTACAGTTGAAAAGAGTGGACTTTTGTACAGTTGAGGGAGCTCTTGAATTTTATGATTCTGCTGCCTTGGTAGTTGATAATTGAACTAAATAGAAAGTAGAAAACAGTAGGAAAAGAAAAGGGCATAGTGCTAGACAAGAATAAATTATCAACAAAGGGTTTGCTGAACAAATAAATTAAATGGGCTGGGCGTGGTGGCTCACAGCCAGCTGTAATTCCAGCACTTTGGAAGGCCAAGGCAGGCAGTTTGCTTGAGCCCAGGAGTTTGAGACCAGCCTGGGCAACCTGACAAAACCCCGTCTCTACAAAAAATAAAAAATTAGCTGGGCATGGTGGCATGCACCTTTAGTCCCAACTTCTCAGGAGGCTGAAGTGGGAGGATCTCTTAAGCCTGGGAAGTTGAAGCTACAGCGAGCCATGATCATGCCACTGAACTGCAGCCTGGGCAACAGAGCAAGACTCTGGGGGGGCGGGGGGGAAGAAAAAAGAAGAAAAAGGAGGAAGAGAAGAAGAAATTAAATGGAGAAAAGAAAGGGACCCTGAAAACTTAAAAACAGGGTTGCAATGGGCGGGATCACAGAGCTTCTGGGATAAAATTCTACTGAAAACAGCCGGACGTGGTGGCTCATGCCTGTAATGCCAGCACTTTGGGAGGCCGAGGCAGGTGGATCACTTGTGGTCAGGAGATTGTGACCAGGTTGGCCAACATGATGAAACCCCATCTCTACTAAAAACACAAAAATTAGTGGGGCATGGTGGTGTACGCCTGTAATCCCAGCTGCTCAGGAGGCTGAGGCAGGAGAATCGCTTGAACCCAGGAAGTAGAGGTTGCAGTGAGCCGAGATTGTACCACTACACTCCAGCCTGGGTGACAGAGCAAGACTCTGTCTCAAAAACAAAAACAAAAACAAATCATTTAAACACTCAGAGTATCCCATTTTGAACTCGAGTATGGTTTTGTCATGGGAAGAAACGTGTTTCTTCTTGGATTGAATTCTGAAGGATAAAAGGAAAGATGAACAAGAGGAAACAAAAGAGATAATGAACAGAAGATGAAGGCAAAGAGAAGAAAAAACAGACTACTTTTTTAACACTGTTAAAAATACAGTGTTTGCAAATTATGTAAATTTTGTTACTTTTCTGTTTTTCTCTCTTCTTACTTTGTTTCCTTCGTTCTAGTATTTAAACTCTGAGTTCCAAAGGAAGGTTTAAGCACAATTTAGAGATATGTTAAGTAAGACAACACCAGGTGGCAAATAGCAATTTAATTCTCCTTGCCAGCAGAACTAAAGACTTAGTGTGCTCTTTATTAGGACAGCTGGGGGAGTGGGGGAGGATGACTGGAGAGAGAGAGGGTAGTAGGAAAAGGCCATTTAGTGTGCGTCGTGATGAAGGATGCACAGCGATTCTTTGGGTTTTCATAAGAAATTATTTTAGTGCATGCATTAATGCTCCTTTTCATCTCACTGCCTGCCAGAAAATTGGTTGTACAGGCGTTCAAGGCATTTTCCCTGGACCAAATATTTACACAGGAGTACTGTGTTGACATTATGTGGCTTTGGATTTCGGCGGGCAGGCTGATGCCTCTTGGGACATGTAAGTGCAGAAGGCAAGGCCTGCCATGCCCATGAGAAGGCAGCCAGCTTCAGAGAGGGCTCCAAGATTCATATTTGCTCTCCAAACCAAGTCAAGGATGGTACTTTTTGTTTTGAAAATATAAAGGTCTGCTTCTGAACTCTTCCATGCATTTATATCCTATTTGGATTTTATCCAATGGGAAAATTGGGTTTGAGGGGTCCCTAAAAACTGTCTTTTAATTTTTATGTATTTATTTATAATTTTTTGAGGCAACGACTTGCTCTGTCTCCCAGGCCAGAGTGCAACGGCACAATCTCAGCTCACTACAGCTTTGACCTCCTGGACTCAAGTGATCCTCCCACCTTAGCCTTCTGAGCAGCTGGGCATTTGCCTCCAGGCCAAGCTAATTACTGTATTTTTTTTTGGTAGAGATAGGGTCTCACTATGTTTCCCAGGCTGGCCTCAAAGTCCTGGGCTCAAGTGATCTGCCCACCTCAGCTCTCAAAGTGATGGGATTACAGGCATGAGCCATGGCACCCAGCCTCCAAAAACTATATAGATGGCAATAAATAAATATCATTTAAGATAAATGATTGCAGTTATACTTTTGGAAAATGGAAAAGAAGAAAAGATAGTCCAGAAGATGTAGCTGTTGATACTGTTGTTATTTTGGCTCCTATGCCCGTTAGAATCCTCAGCCTCTCTCCCTTTGCAGAGGCCCCTGGAGCTCTGTCTTCATCCTTGGCAGGGAGACTCTTCAACTTTTTTCTTTTCTTTTCTTGCTCTTTTGTGAAGGTCAGTGAGTATGAATTGAAGAAGGAGGTAGAAAGTTTTTCTGTTGGCTGGGTGCAGTGGCTCAGGATGGTAATCCCAGCACTTGGGGAGGCCAAGGCGAGAGGATCACTTGAGCCCCGGAGTCTGAGATCAGTCAGGGCATTGCAGAAAGACCCCATCTCAGTTTGGTTTTTTTGTTTTTCCTAAGGACATTTTTCTCAAGGGAACTGAATATAAAGAGAGAAACATGCAGATGCAGGGGATAATCTGGTAAGATTTGGAGAGTGGGCACTCTGTCTGACACCCCACTGCCATGAAACAGGCCATCCAGAGACCTGCGTCTGCAGTGGTCTTCCAGAGCGGCCCTCAGACAAACTCAGGAGTGCTGGTGCCTTCACCTCTCCCACACTACCCTGTCCACAAAGGGGGCTGCATTGCCTCAGTTATTGGAGGAGACCACTGAGGTCTGGGCACAATTTTTTTTTTTTTTTTCTCAAGACAGAGTCTTGCTCAGTCACCTAGGCTGGAGTACAGTGGTGCAATCTCAGCTCACTGCAACCTCCGCCTCCTAGGTTCAAGTGATTCTCTTGCCTCAGCCTCCTCAGTAACTAGGATCACAGGCACATGCCACCACACCCGGCTAACTTTTGTTTTTTTTTTATTAGAGACGGGGTTTCACCATGTTAGCCAGGCTGCTCTCAAACAAACCTCAGGTGGTCCGCCCATCTCAGCCTCTCAAAGTGCTGGGATTACAGGTGTGAGCCACCTTACCCGGCCAGTGCAGAATTTTTGCCCATACTCATGGCTGCTCATGTGTTTCTGTGAGGAGTCAGCCAGAATTTGGGCTGGAGAGATTCTAGGTCTGAGGACCACACACTATTTGGAATGTTCCTTTCAGAAAAGAATGCTGTAGGAGACAATATGAAGACATTTTAAATATAGTTCTCAAAAATACTTTCTTTTTCGGTTTGGGTTTTTTTTTTTTGTTTGTTTGTTTGTTTTTTTTTTTTTTTTGCATAAGGTTAAGAGCGGGAGCTCTACAGATCTGACTGGGGTCAAATCCTGTGCCAGTGCCATGCCTCAGTTTGCCCATCTGTAAGTGGGGCTAATCATAGAACCCATGTCATATGTCATGATCGGTATGAGAGTGAAATGAGTTCGTGCATATAAAACACTTTGCACAATGCTTGTCTCATAGCAAGCATTAAATGCATTTTTGTTGTTGTTTTTGGAGATAGGGTCTTGGTCTCTCACCCAGTCTGGAGTGCAGTGATGCGATCATAGCTCACTGCAGGCTTGAACTCCTGGCCTCAAGTAATCTTCCCTGCTTGGCCTCCCAAAATGCTGGGATTACAGGTGTGAGTCACCATGACTAGCCAGCATTAAATATATTTACTACTAATATACTATTGTGAATAATCTTCATGCACAATGAGGTTAAGAACCTCTTGCATTGTGCAATCTTACTACACTCTGTTGAGGAAGGGCCATAGCTGGAAATTATTCCACATTTACCCAGAGATTCATTTTCAAGGCCTCAGTTTGTTCACTAAAGCTATACAATAGCAGGAATGTTTGCATGTCAGTGCGTCAGCCCAGACGTTTAGATTCACATTGTATGGCAACCTTCCAAGGCCCTGGTGTATCTGGTCCTTCTTGTTAGCTGCTCAAGGACTTGATCTCCACACACAAAGCAAAATAGAGAATTAAGGAAATTTTCTGATAGTTGAGGTTATCAGTGTTATATTTATTTGGGAAATTGTTTCAAATCTCTGGGAATTTGCCCTTTGGAAAACTACTACTCTCTACTTTCTCAGACGACTAGGTCTTGGAATTGTGACTCATCTGCAAGAAAAAGAAAAAAACCACAGCTTCCATTCATACGTCCATTCATCAAACATTTATTTGATGAACTTACATAGCAGCATACTATGTTGTCTGCTAGAAGTTGGATATAAAACGATGAACAAGGGCTGGGCACGGTGGCTCATGCCTGTAATCCCAGCACTTTGGGAGGCTGAGGCAGGTGGATCACTTGAAGTCAGGAGTTCAAGACCAGCCTGGCCAATGTGGTGAAACCCCATCTCCACTAAAAATACAAAAATTAGCCAGGCACGGTGGCACATGCCTGTAATCCCAACTACTGAGGAGGCTGAGGCAGAAGAATCACTTGAACCTGGGAGGCAGAGGTTGCAGTGAGCCGAGGTCACACCACTGCACTCTAGCCTGGGCAACAGAGCAAGACTCTGTCTCATAAATAAGCAAACAAACAAACAAACAGCCAACAAAGACCCTGGATTACTTTATTTTTCTTTGGGTCTCTTGCTACATTGTCCAGGCTGATCTCCAACTCCTGGGCTCAAGCCATCCTCCCACCTCAGCCTCCTGAGTACCACCTGGGATTATAGGCATGCACCATCACACCCAGCTCAGAGACACTGGATTATTGAGCAGATGGGTGAGAAGTTTTGGGTGACCAGAGTATGCTATCCTCTCTCTGATGGTAGAGATGCCCCAGAAGCCATGCACCTCAGAGCTAATAGAAGGCAAGGGCAGTGATTACTTGCAGCTCAGTTTCCCAGACTCAGAGAGGGGTCATGAGCTCATTTCCAAGACAAAGAGCCAAGGGTCAGCCCCAGAGGCTTACAGAGTGACACATCTGAGTAAGGGGCCATAGCGTAAACCCCACACAGACAGCGGAGAGTGGTGAGATTCATTACACAGACCTAGAACAGTGCAGATGCCTGAAAGCAAGAGGCCCTCAGGGCAGAGCGGTGCACTGTGAGTCTGAGGGTGCAGGTGTGGGGATTGTGAAGTGCCTTTCATGTCTATCCAGTGTGTTGAGTTTTTGCGTTTTCCTGCTGGCAAGGGTGAACGGATCAGCTATCTTTACATCTCTACAATGTGCAGAATGTTTGGGAAGAAAATGGAGTAAGATAGGAGCTCGTGTTTAGTCAGGACGCTATTGCAATGCTTCCAGGGTCTCTGTTAAAGTCTGAAGGAAGACAACGGTAGCCAGTATGGAGAGGAGGGTAGGTAGACTCCAAAGGTGTTTCTGGGCTAGAAATGGCAGGGTCTTGCAGTGGTAGATAAAGGTGAGGAGGGAAGAGCAACAGTTTTGCAGAGGATGGTGCTGGCTGGAAGTCTGCCTAGAAGTGTACTCTTGGCGATAGGGATCTGGGAATAATAAATGCAGCAATGGTGAGAGCTGACTTTTCCCCTGACGCCATGCTGACCACTTTACCTGAGTTGTTTCATTTAATCCTTACTGCGAGACCTGTCAGGGATATGGTTATCCCCACTTAAAAGAGAAGGAGCTGAGGCACAGAAAGGGGCAGTAGCTGTCCACATTGACACAACTATCAGTGGCCATGCTGGATCTGGGACCCGTGAACACCCTGCTTGGGAGGCTGAGATGGGAGGGTCACTGGAAGCCGGAGGTTGGAGACCAGCCTGAGCAATATAGTGAGACCCTGTCTCTACAAAAAACAAAACAATTGGCTGGCATGGTGGTACATGCTGTAATCCTAGCTACCTGGGTGGCTGGGACAGGAGTATCACTTGAGTCCAAGAGTTCAAAGTTGCAGTGAGCTATGATTGCACCACTGCACGCCAGCCTGGTGGACAGAGCAAGACCCTGTCTCGAGAAAGAAGGAGGAAGGAAGGAAGGAAGGAAGGAAGGAAGGAGGAAGGGAGGGAGGGAGGGAGGGAGGGAGGGAGGGAGGGAGGAAGAGGAGGGAGGGAGAGAACAAAGAAGGGAGGGAGGAAGGGAGGGAAAGTCTGAGTCATTCCAGGGATTTTGGAGAACAGGTTGGGCAGATCCTCTAGGGCCACCCCAGGCAAATAACTCAGCAGAAGGAAGACACTGGGCGAGAGAAAAGAGCCCAGAGAGGAGGGGATGGAATACGTGCTGGAACCCTGAGCAGAGCAGGTGTTAACAGTGAAAGTCCTGCTCCATGCATGTCTCCTTGAGGCATCCTAACAGGCAGATGAAGGGCAGAATGCTTTCGTGGCCTCAGGAGGACCGGGAGGCTGGAGGAATAACCTGGCTGGCTATGTCCAGGGCAGATAAGTAGAGCTGCATGTGGCCATTGTCAGAGTGTTTGGATGCTTAGGAAAAACGACATCAACCTTGGAGCAACTAAGAGGGCTCATTTCTCAAAACAGATTCATGACATTCCTGCAGGGTTCTCTGAAACAGTGGGAAACAATTTACAAGAAGACAGGGTTTTGTTTTTTTGTTTGTTTGTTTGAGATGGAGTCTTCCTCTGTTGCCCAGGCTGGATTGCAGTGGCGAGATCTTGGCTCACTGCAGCCTCCATCTCCCGGGTTCAAGTGATTCTCCTGCCTCAGTCTCCTGAGTAGCTGGGATTGCAGGTGTGCGCCACCACACCAGCCTAATTTTTGTGTTTTTGCTAGAGACAGGGTTTCGCCATGTTGGTCAGGCTGGTCTTGAACTCCTGATCTCAAGTGATCTGTCCCCCTTGGCCTCCCAAAGTGCTGGGATTACAGGCATGAGCTATCACACCCTGCCAGAAGCCAGGGGTTCTTATGATGCTGCAGGTAGACAGGTCATAGACATAACACCAGGCTTTTGTTCCCCTGTTTCTCCTCAGGCAGGTGCACATTGCCCCAGCTACACAGAAAATAATAACAGCCAACATCTGTTGAACAATTGCTCTGCTCAACATGGTACTGTTGACATATATTTTTGTTTTGTTTGCTTGTTTTTGAGACAGGGTCTCGCTCTGTCACCCAGCCTAGAGTGCAGTGGTGCCATCATAGCTCACTGCAGCCTCCACCTCTGGGGCTCAAGCGATCCTCCCACCTCAGTCTCCCAACTAGCTGGGACTACAGGCGTGAACCACCATGTCCAGCTAATTTTAAAATTATTTTTGTAGGAGTACAGTCTTGCTATATTGTCCAGGCTGGTCTCAAACTCCTGGACTCAATCAGTCCTCCCACCTTAGCCTCTCAAAGAGCTGGGATTACAGGCATGAGTCACCACATCCAGCCAACATACATTACCTTATTGAATTCCCTAGATAACACCAAGAGGCCAATGTTATCACTTTCCCTCCTACACATGAGAGATGGGGAGGAGAAGCGATAACCATAAGCTCTGTCTAGAGTTAAAATTTTATAAACCCGCTGGGTGTGGTGGCTCACGCCTATAATCCCAACACTTTGGGAGGCTGAGGCGGGCGGCTCACAAGGTCAGGAGATCGAGACCATCCTGGCCAACATGGTGAAACCCTGTCTCTACTAAAGATACAACAATTAGGCCGGGCGCGGTGGCTCAAGCCTGTAATCCCAGCACTTTGGGAGGCCGAGACGGGTGGATCACAAGGTCAGGAGATCGAGACCATCCTGGCTAACATGGTGAAACCCCGTCTCTACTAAAAAATACAAAAAACTAGCCTGGCGAGGTGGCGGGCGCCTGTAGTCCCAGCTACTCGGGAGGCTGAGGCAGGAGAATGGCGTGAATCCGGGAGGCGGAGCTTGCAGTGAGCTGAGATCCGGCCACTGCACTCCAGCCCGGGCGACAGAGCGAGACTCCGTCTCAAAAAAAAAAAAAAAAAAAAAAAAAAAGATAACAACAATTAGCTGGGCATGTTGATGTGTGCCTGTAGTCTCAGCTACTCTGGAGGCTGAGGCAGGAGACTCATTTGAACTCGGGAGGCAGAGGTTGCAGTGAGCCGAGATTGCACCACTGCACTCTAGCCTGGGTGACAAAGACTCCATCTCAAAAAAAAAAAGTATAAACCAATGATCCTATAAGCCTATCATGATCACCACCTTTTCTTATTAAATGAAAACATCCAGGCAGGGCACAGTGGTTCACACCCATAATCCCAGCACTTTGAGAGGCCAAGGCGGACAGATCATCTGAGGTCATGAGTTTGAGACCAGCTTGACCAACATGGTGAAACCCTGTCTCTACTAAAGATACAAAAATTTAGGGTCAGGCACGGTGGCTCATGCCTGTAATCCCAGCACGTAGGGAGGCTGAGGCGGATAGATCAAAAGGTCAGGAGATTGAGATCATCCCGTCTAACACGGTGAAACCCCACACCTACTAAAAATACAAAAAGTTAACCAGGTGTGGTGGCACATGCCTGTAATCCCAGCTACTCGGGAGACTGAGGCAGGAGAATCGCTTGAACCCAGGAGGCAGAGGCTGCAGTGAGCCAAGGTTGTGCCACTGCCCTCTAGCTTGGGTGACAGAGAGAGACTCCATCTCGAAAATAAATTAATAAATAATAAATCAAAACATCCAATTCGAATACATCTTAGATAAATTCTAAGCCTACTTTGAAGATGGTCGACATGTTCTTGTCTTCCTTATCAAGCTCTAATTTTAAAGTTTGTTTTCTTGGCTGACTAGATTTGTCTTGGGCACCCGGAGGTGCAAAGTGACATCACCATCTGATCAGCATCTAAAAACATCTTGGCTCATTTAAAAAATAGAGATTTTGAATGTTCCCTCTTAGTTATATTTGCCCATCTGAGCACGCTGCATGAAAACCCTGGGTAGACAGCCTGTTCTGCAATTTGTTTTTAAAACAAGCTTTTCGTCTTGCAGGCTGAGAGGATTCTGTTTAAAGGGTGTACACTGTGAATCACAGTTTCAAAGGAAGAAGGTAAATATGAACCTCAACCAAGCAATTTGTGAAGCTGGATTGCTGACAGAAATCCAGGAAGCAGCAGAAAAACAACAAACACAAAAAGAGTTCAGGGGCTGCGTGTAACCTGGAGGAACACAGTGGGATGAGCCCCAGAACAAAACGGGTGATGTGAGGGAGGAGAGGTCTGATGAAGCAGCCTTGTCTTGAAAAGCTGAGAAGCCCAGCCTGGGGGACAGAGTGAGACTCTGTCTCCACAAAAATTTCTTTTCTTTTCTTTTCTTTTTTTGAGACAGAGTCTTGCTCTGTCACCCAGGCTGGAGTACAGTAATGCAGTCTCAGCTCACTGTAACCTCTGCCTCCCAGGTTCAAGCGATTCTCGTGCCTCAGCCTTGCAAGTAGCTGGGATTACAGGTGCTCACCACCATGCCCAGCTAGTTTTTGTAATTTTAGTAGAGATAGGGTTTCACTATGTTGGCCAGGCTGGTCTCAAACTCCTGGCCTCAAGCAATCTGCCCACCTTGGCCTCCCAAAGTGCTGGGATTACAGACGTTAGCCACCACACTCAGCCTCTACAAAAATTTCTAAACATTAGCTGGCCATGATGACACGTGCCTGTAATCCCAGTTACTCGGAGGCTGAGGCAGGAGGATTCCTTGAGCTCAGGAGTTCAAGGCTGCAGTGAGCTATGATGGCACCACTGCACACCAAAAAAAATAAAAATAAAAATAATTTTTTTTTTTTTAAAAAAAAGGAAAGGAAAATAAAAGGGAAAGAAAAAATAAGCTGAGAAAGCATAGCGATTCAGCGCCTCGAGAACATTGACTAGGGGGCTCCGGGGGCGGGTATGACTCTTCTGCATTTGAACAAGCTGTCTTCACAGGTTCCTAATGTGTATTCAGTTACCATAGGAACAGGGAACTGAATATTTCTTCAATTAGATGCATAGGCTTTATTAAATAATATATATTTATTTAATTATTCATTTATTTAAAAAAATTTTCATTAACTCAACCAATCAATACAAATCTGTCTACTTGGTTTTCATGTATATTATGTTCTTTTTCTCATTAATAATAATAATGACTGGGTGGTGTGGCTCACGCCTATAATCCTAACACTTTGGGAGTTGAGGAGGGAGGATCACTTGAGCCCAGGAGTTTGGGACCACCCTGGAAAACATAAGAAGACCCTGTCTCTACCAAAAAATTAGCTGGGCTTGGTGGTGCACGCCTTTAGTCCCAGCTACCTGGAATGCTGAGGTGGCGGATCGCTTGAGCCCAGGAGGTGGAGATTGCAGTGAGCTGAGATCGCATCACTGCACTCCCTATCTCAAGTAATAATAGTAATAGTAATAATAATAATTGATCCTTATTGAGCTCTCTACCTTCAAAACGTATCCAGAGTGTCTCTGCTCCTCATGTGAATGTAAGCTCCACGAGGGCAGGACTTTTGATCTTTTCTGTTCACTGATGTATTTACAGTCCCTAAAATAGTGCCCCACACATAGAAGATGTTCATGTAACGTTTCGTAAATTAATGAATGTATGAACAAATGCATGCTGGCACTTTGCCAACGAATATGTGTTTTATTGATTAATCTTCATCACATTCTCACGAGGTAGGTGTTTATTGTTATTCCTATTTTACAGATGAACAAACTGAGTCCCGGCAAAGTTCATTGGCATAGCCACGGTCACACGGGTGTAAGTGGCAAAGACAGAATCAAACCCAGGTAGTCTGGCTGCAGGATCCACCTCTCAGTACCGCAGCTCTTCCTGATAATACAACTGGCCTTCAGCCTCCTGTATTCACGTTTGGTTTTTCCTTGATTTACCTGCATTTAATTTCCTGTAATACTCTTCTAACAAGTCAAACTATTTTATACTAAAGCCTTCTTTACAAGCAAAAGAAAAACCTTTATTTTAAGGCATACATTATTCAATATTGTTAATGCTCATGCCAAAGAACCTTAAATTAGTTTAGATGTTTTTTTTTTTTTAAAAAAAAGGAGAGTAAAAGGATTACCTTCAGGATAACTTTAAGTTTACATTTTCTTTTTAGAGAGAATATAAGCTATTATGATATTTTTAATGAAAATGTATTTATGCTCATTTTCTCCATACTATGATATTTTAAAAAATATTTTTATGAGACTGACGTGCTGCCTACTGCACTGAGGCAACTTAAAAATCATTTTTAAAAAGAAGGTAGTATGGGCTAGGTGCGGTGGCTCACACCTGTAATTTGGGAGGCCGAGGTGGGTGGATAACCCAAGGTCAGGAGCTGGAGACCAGCGTGGCCAACATGATGAAACTCCATCTCTACAAAAACACAAAAATTAGCCAGGTGTGGTGGCAGGCACCTATAATCCCAGCTACTCAGGAGGCTGAGGCGGGAGAATCGCTTGAACCCAGGAGGCGGAGCTTGCAGTGAGCTGAGATCGCGCCACTGCACTCCAGCCTAGGTGAGAGAGTCAGACTCTGTCCCAAAAAAAAAAAAAAAAAAAAAAAAAAAGTTAGAGGGTAGTATAAGGCAAAATTACCCAGGCCATAACATTACAAATATAAATTTTTAATTCTTAATTTTTATACAACGTTAATTTTTCAGGGCAATTTTATGGATTTAAAACAATCAGAGACCAGGCGCAGTGGCTCATGCCTGTAATCCCAGCACTTTGGGAGGCCAAGGTGGGTGGATCACGAGGTGAGGAGTTTGGGACCAGCCTGGCCAATATGATGAAACCCCGTCTCTATTAAAAATGCAAAATTAACTGGGCGTGGTGGCGAGCACCTGTAGTACCAGCTCCTTAGGAGGCTGAGGCAAGAGAATTGCTAGAATCCAGGAGGCGGAGGTTGCAGTGAGCTGAGATTGCACCACTGCACTCCAGCCTGGGTGACAGAGCGAGACTCCATCTGAAAAAAAAAGAAAAAAAAATTAGATATATGTAAATGATAATGCGTTTGGAGATCTACAGGCTTAACAATAAAGAGATAGATAAAAGCATATTATCTTGCTACAAATTGCAGCCTGTGATGTGCTATCTTTTTTTTTTTTTAAGAGACTTGTGGCCGGGTGAGGTGGCTCATACCTTGTAATCCCAGCACTTTGGGAGGCCGAGACTGGCGGATCACGAGATCAGGAGATTGAGACCATCCTGGCCATTCTGGGTGACAGAGCGAGACTACGTCTCAAAAAAAAAAAAAAAAAAAAAAAAAAAAAAAAGAGACTTGTGATAAATAAGATGCCTTAAAGTTTACTTGCTCAGGCAGAGGAAAATCAAGAACAACTTCTGTCGAACCACCGTGGTCTGTTGATTTTGGTTAAGGATGTTTTCAGTTCAATTTTGAACACGTGATTGATGTATACCATGAAAGCTTCCTATGTTACAAAATCCACCCCACCTCTCCTCCACCCAGTGTCCTGTCATCTCCAAACCCTGACGCCTATCCCATTTAATGAAACTCATACTCCAGCTATCACGATTCCCACAAATTGGTCATTTCTTTTGTCTTGAGGATGAGATTGATAACAGGAGGCAGTAAGACCTTGCTGAGTGTGTGATCATCTTTCTAGTTCTTGGGTTTTCTGGTGATAGTTCAATGGCACTTGGAAGTGAGGGAGGATATAAACCAAACTCTTTATAGTAGTAATTTTTGTAAGTTACATCAATTTCTCAAAACACTGGGCGCGGTGGCTCACGCCTGTAAACCCAACACTTTGGGAGGCGGAGACGGGCAGATCACGAGGTCAGGAGATCGAGACCATCCTGGCTAACATGGTGAAACCCCATCTCTACTAAAAATACAAAAAATTAGCTGGGCGTGGCCGTGGGCGCCTATAGTCCCAGCTACTCCGGAGGCTGAGGCAGGACTCCGACTTTGAAAGAAGTCCTATTGTGGTTAAAATGGTATCCAACAGCATCATGTGCTGCAGAGAAATCTTTTGTGAAAGAAAGAGTTGATCAATGTGCAAACTTAACTGCTGTCTTATTTTAAGAAATTGCCACAGCTAATGCTGTAAACAGATGTGCTGTCATTCAGGCTTTGTTGTTCTTATTTCTAGAGTGTGAACAGAGTAGACTTAGCATAATTCTAAAGGGCCCTCGGATTTTCAGAATGATCAATGAACACTGGCTTGAACTTAAAGTCACCAGCTGCATTAACCCCTAACTAGTGGGTCAGCTTATTTTTTGAAGCTTTGAAGCCAGGGATTGACTTCTCTCTAGCTATGAAAGTCCTAGATGGCATCTTCTTTCTATATAAGGCTGTTTCATCTACACTGAAGGTCTCTTGTTTAGAGTGGCCACCTTCCTCAGTAATCTTAGCTAGATTTTCTTTTTTTTTCTTTTTTCTTTTTTTTTCTGAGATGGCGTCTCACTCTGTCACCCAGGCTGGAGTGCAGTGGCACGATCTCGGCTCACTGCAATCTCTTCCTTCTGGGTACAAGCGATTCTCATGCCTCAGCCTCCGAAGTAGCTGGGACTACAGGTGCACATCACCATGCCTGGCTAATTTTTGTAGTTTTAGTAGAGACGGGGTTCCACCATGTTCGCCAGGCTGGTCTCGAACTCCTGACCTCAGGTGATCCACCCCTTGGCTGGGATTACAGGCACAAGCCACAATGCCAGGCCTTAGCAAGACTTTCTGGACACCTTGCTGTTGAGTCTATATCAGCATATGCTGCTTCACTTTGCACTTTTATGTTGTGGAAATGTCTTATTCCTTAAACCTCATGAATCAACCATTGCTAGTTTCATTTTTTTTTTTTCCCCCTGCAGCATCCTCACCTTTCTCAGCCTTTACAGAGTTAAGGTCTTGCTTTGATTAAGTTTTGGATTAAGAGAATGTTGTGGCTGATTTAATCTTCTATCTAGTCCACTCAAACTTTCTCCATATCAGCAATAAGGCTGTTTATCCTTCTTATCATTTGTGTGTTCACTGGAGTAGCATTCTCATTTAAAGTGAGAGATAGGCAACCGTTCCTTTCACTTGAACACTTAGAAGCCATTGTAGGATTAATTGGCCTAATTTCAATATTGTTGTGTCTCAGAGAATAGGAAGGCCTGAGGAGAGGGAGAGAGACAGGGAACACACACATTTGGCTGGGTGTGGTGGCTCATGCCTGTAATCCCAGTGCTTTGGGAGGCCAAAGTGGGTGGATCACTTGAGGCCAGGAGTTCAAGACCAGCCTGGCCAACATGGTGAAACCCTGTCTCTACTAAAAATACAAAATTAGCCAGACGTGGTGGCTCACGCCTGTAATCCCAACTACTCGGGAGGCTGAGGCAAAAGAATTGCTTGAACCCAGGAGACAGAGATTGCTGTGAGCTGAGATTGCGCCACTGCACTCCAGCCTGGGCAACAGAGCGAGACTTTGTCTCAGATAATAATAATAATAATAATAATAATAATAAAGTTTGAGATATTGCAAGAATTATCAAAATGTGACACAGAGACACAATGTTAACAAAAATGATGCCAATAAACTTGCAGGGTTGCCACAAACTTTCAATTTGTATTTTAAAATGTGACATAGGTACAGAGCAATAAAACTAGACATGCCAGACTGGGCACGGTGGCTCACACGTGCAGTCCCAGCACCTTCGGAGGCTAAGGTGGGCAGATCACCTGAGGTCAGGAGTTTGAGACCAGCGTGGCCAATATGGTGAAACTCCGTCTCTACTAAAAATATAAAAATGAGCCAGACATGGTGGCGTGCCTGTAGTTCAAGCTATTTGGGAGGTTGAGGCAGGAGAATCACTTGAACCAGGGAGTTGGAGGTTGCAGTCAGAAGCCTGCTCATTTATTTTTCAAGATTCCTGGGAAAATAAATCTATGTGGTTACATTGAATAGATATTGTATTTTGCAAACATGTAATATTAAAGATTGACATTATCAGTATCCTTCATAAAAGCTGATGATGGTAAAAGTTATAGACATGATCCCATTCTATACAGGTTAACAAATTTATACCAGTTAAAACAAATTAAAGTGACCAGTCTGTGTATGTTATTCATTTTTATTTAATTAGCTTTTCCTTTTATAGTCTTTTGGGTGGGGACACTGTCTGCCACCATATATAGAATATGACTGGGGAAATATCCTTGACTCTTCCTTTTCTCTCAGTAAAAGAAAACACTGTTTCTATGCTCTCGACATTTCTGAGAAACGTGTGGGGTTTGTTTGTTTGTTTTCCCCCATAGTAACAACCAATTCTCCAACTCTGCAGACACCAACTGGATGTTGCACAGTTTATTTCAATTCAATTCTGATGCTATCTACCTGGAGTTAGCCTTGTACCCCACAAGTTAAGGGCCTAGTCCCACAAGACTGTCTCCACTTTAGATGCCAATCTCAAGTCCAGGGCCTCCAGGACTTCTGATTGATGGCTATAAATTGGGGGTTCCCATGACCTCCTCTGCATGCTTGATAATTTGCTATAATAGCTGTCAAAACTCAGAGAAACACTTTACTTGCTACGACAGGTTTATTATAAAGGATGTCATAAAGGAAACATATGAACAGCCCAATGGAAAGGTGCACAGAGTGAGGTCTGGAAGGGTCCCGGGTGCAGGAGCTCCTGTCCCTGTGGAGGGAAGTACCACCCTCTTAGCACATGGATGCATTCACCAACCCAGAAGCTCTCCAAATCTTGTTTTTTAGGGGTTTTATGGAGGTTCCATTACATTGACATAATTGATTAAATCATTAGCCATTGGGGATTGAGCTCAATCTCCAGATGCCCTCTCCTCCCTGGAGATTGGGGAGTGTGGCTGAAAGCTCTAATCTTCTAACCACATGGTGGCTCCAGCAGCCAGACTCATCCTGAAGCTCTGGGTACCCCAGTCACCTCATGAGCATAGAAAAGTACACTCATCACTCTGGAGATTCCGTACGGGTCTTAGAAGTTCTTGTGTCAGGAACCACGGACCAAAACCAAATATTATAACGAAAGCTGCTCCTGTCACCCCATCCTTCAGGAAGCTACAAGGGTCTTGGGGGCTCTGTGTCAGGAATTGGGGGATAGACACCAAATACAATCTTTCTTTCTTCTTTCTTTTCTTTCTTCTTTCTTCTTTCTTCTTTCTTTTTTCTTTCTTCTTCTTTCTTTTCTTTCTTTCTTTCTTTCTTCTCTTTTCTTTCTTTTTTTTTTTTTTTTTTTTTTCTTTTCTTTCTTTCCTTCCTTCCTCCTTCCTTCTTCCTTCCTTCCTCCTTCCTTCCTTCCTTCCTTCCTCCATCTTTTGAGATGGAATCTCACTCTGTTGCCCAGGCTGGAGTGCAGCGGCGCGATCTCAGCTCACTGCAAGCTCTGCCTCCTGGGTTCATGCCATTCTCCTGCCTCAGCCTCCCGAGTAGCTGGGACTACAGGCGCCCACCACCACGCCTGGCTAATTTTTTGTATTTTTAGTAGAGACGGGATTTCACCGTGTTAGCCAGGATAGTCTCGATCTCCTGACCTCGTGATCCGCCCGCCCTGGCCTCCCAAATTGCTGGGATTACAGGCGTGAGCCACCGCGCCCGGCCCAAATACATATTTCTTCTTATGTCGCGTTCACTCTTTTAACCCAGTACATCTCAAAACTTTCTGATTATAACTCCAAAATAGTTTTCATCTATGTCCCCCAACGCATTGGTCCTATAACCCTGGGTGATCGGGCTTTCACTAACTCTTTCCTGGAATACCCGACAACCTCTGAGCGTGTGTTCATCCTTCCACTTTCATCTTCATTGGGTCAGCCTTCCACAAGGCCACCTAAGTAACTGATAAGTACTTAACATCGCAATCGGACCCATTATGCCACTGCTGAAAGGCTTTCTCCTGTTTCACGTCACTCGTAAGATAAAATCCTGGCTCTTTCATGCAGCGAACAGGGCTGGAGTGAGATAAAGCCCCAGCTCTTTCACACAGCACACTCGGCTGGGGTGCAGTCGCCGCTGTTTCGTCTCATTTCTCACCACACTTACAAAAGTAGATGTTTCTGGGTCGGGAGCAGTGGCTCATGTCTGTAATCTTAGCACTTTGGGAGGCCGAGGCCGGCAGATCACTTGAGGTCCGGAGTTTGAGACCAATCTGGCTAACATAGTGAAACCCCGTCTCTACTAAAAATACAAAAATTAGGCAGATGTGGTGCCAGACGCCTGTAATCCCAGTTACTCGGGAGGCTGAGGCAGGAGAATCACTTGAACCTGGGAGGTAGAGTTTGCAGTGAGCTGGGATTGAGCCACTTCACTCCAGCTGGGCAGCAGAGTGAGACTCCATAACACACACACACACACACACACACAGGAATTAATTTTGCTCTACAAGCAACTTCCCTTCTACTTTCTATTCTGGTTCACTAAGAATTATCATGAATGGAAATTGAATTTTACAAATGAATTTTCTGCGTCTATGCGGACAACCCGCTTTTTGTTCTTTAATTTGTTAATGTGGTGAATCACTTTAATCAAAATAAATTTGTCTCACTCTGTCACTCTCAGACTCAGGGGATCCTCCTGCCTCAGAGACTACAGGCATGCGTCAGCACACCCAGCTTATTTTATTTATTTATTTATTTTTAGACTGAGGATCCCTATGTTGCCCAGGCTGGTCTTGAACTCTGGGGCTCAAGTGATCCTCCCACCTTGGCCTCAAATCGGTTTTCTAATGTTAAGTGAACTTTCAGGTAAACTCAACTTGGTCATGATGTACTTGCTCATTTATTGTTTAGGACTCTTTTCTTTCTTCCTTTTTCTTTCTTTCCTTTTTTTTTTTTTTTTTTTTTTTTGAGATGGAGTCTTGCTCTGTCGCCCAGGCTTGAGTGCAGTGGCACAATCTCGGCTCACGGCAACCTCTGCCTCTGGGTTCAAGCAGTTCTCCTGTCTCAGCCTCCTGAGTAGCTAAGATTACAGGCACGCAGCACCACGCCCAGCTAATTTTTGTATTTTTAGTAGAGACGGGGTTTCATCATATTAATCAGGCTGATCTCGAACTCCTGACCTCAGGTGATCCACCCGCCTTGGCCTCCTAAAGTTCTGGGATTACAGGTGTGAGCCATCACACCCCACCTCTTCCTTTTTCTTTTAGGGCAGGGTCTTGCTCTGTCACCCAGCTTGGAGTGCAGTGGGGTGATCATGGCTCACTGCACCTTCAACCCCTGGGCTGAAGGGATCCTCCCACCTCAGCCTCCCAAGTAGCTGGGACCACAGACATGAGCTGTCGCACTCAGCAATGTTTAGGACTCTTGCGTCCATGTTCGTGGGTAAGACTGACAGGCAATTTTCCTGTTTCATACTATCCTTTCTAGTTTTGATGTCAAGATTTTGCTAACCTCAATACATAAGTTAGATGACTTCCAGCATTTTTTCCCCAGTAGAGTTTGTACAAGACTGGAATTATATATCCCTAAACGCCTGAGAGAACAGTGTCTCCCCCTCTCTGTACTCTTTTTTCTTTGCAAACAGCTCCCACTACAGCAATGGCCCCCACAGCTCCAACTTCCTCCAGGAGCAGGCTCCAGCCAAAACAGGCTCACTTTCGTGGTCTAATAGCACAATCTTGAGTGAGAGAATATGATTAGAGATGTATGCCTGCATCACACAGATAGGAAAGGGTGGGCTGAGCTAGCCAGTGAGGAAAAAAAAAAAGGCATGAA
>NC_044559.1:14751792-14793983 GCF_007565055.1 Rhinopithecus roxellana
TTAAATTAAAGATGCTACTTGTTATGTGGATATGATGATTTCCAGGTAGTATCTCTCTCTGCCATCAAATGCCACTTCTGGCCAGGTATGGTGACTCACGCCTGTAATCCCAACATTTTGGGAAGCCAAGGCACGAGAATCGCCTTAGGCCAGGAGTTCAAGACCAGCCTGGTTAACGTGGTGAGACCTGTCTCTACAAAAAATTAAAAACTAGCCAGGCATGGTGACTAGTGCCTGTAGGCCAAGTATGAAGGAGGCTGAGGTGGGAGGATCACTTGAGCCCAGGAGGTCGAGGCTGCAGTGAGCCAAGATCACACCATTGCACTCCAGCCTGGGTGACAAAGTGAGACCCTGTCTCTAAAAAAAGAAAAAAAGCTATGTCTGACCTACCTGGACTGTCCAAGGGAAAAACTAGCTACACAGTTTATAGGCTGAAGTTTGTTACATTCTGCCTTTAAGAATCTCAGCACATATTACATAATAAGCCTGCTGAGTAAAAGTTCTGTCACTGTGTGTAACAATTCTGGCATTCAGTTGGAGTAGGGGATAACTCACTTCATATCTTCTGAATTTCTGTTTTTTTAAAAAGATACTTCTTCCATACCTTCTCTCCTTGTGAGGTGATCAAATATTGATATAGAAATAAATTCACCATCTAAGACGTATCTTTGCTTTTTGCATGGAGCACCCCCAAAATTTTGAGGGCTTCCTTTCTGGTTTTACAGTTGCTTCAGATGAAAATTACTTGAGCTTCCACTTTTGCTTCCATCATTACCCACATCTTACTAGACACTTTTACATGCTGATGTAATTAGTGTTCCTAAGAATCAGTTATATCCTGTTTCCATGAATAACTATTTTTAGAATGGAAAAGAATGTGTAGGACTGGGCGCCGTTGCTCACACCTGTAATCCCAGCACTTTGGGAGGCCGAGATGGGCGGATCACGAGGTTAGGAGTTCGAGACCATCCTGACCAACATGGGGAAACCCCATCTCTACAAAAATACAAAAAATTAGCCAGGCGTGGCGGTGTGTGCCTGTAATCCCACCTACTCAGGAGGCTGAGGCAGGATAATCATTTGAACCCTGGAGGCGGAGGTTGCAGTGAGCCGAGATTGTGCTACTGCACTCCAGCCTGGGCGACAGAGCAAGACTCTGTCTCAAAAAAAAAAAAAAAAAAAAAAAAAGAAGAATGTGTAGAAACTACTCATAATATTTTGTCTTTTTCAAAAAGCACTATTATAGTTAATGACAATAATGACAATGTATTATATATTTGAAATAGCTAACAGAGTAGATTAGTAGATTTTAAATGTCCTCACCACAAAAAAAGACATGTGAGGAAATTGATATGTTAATTAGCTTTAGTCATTCCACAATGTGTTCATATATGCAAACATCATCTTGTATACCATAAGTACATACAATTGTTGTTTGTCAATTAGAAAAAAGAAATGTAGGCCAGGCGCGATGGCTCATACCTGTAATCCCAGCACTTTGGGAGGCCGAGGTGGGCAGATCACTTGAGGTCAGGAGTTCAAGACCAGAACTGGCCAACATGATGAAACCCCATCTCTACTAAAAATACAAAAAATTAGCCAGATGTGGTGGTGTGTGCCTGTAATCCCAGCTACTCAGGAGGCTGAAGCGGGAGAATCACTGAACCCAGGAGGTGGAGGTTGCAATGAGCCAAGATCGTACCATTGCACTCCAGCCTGGGCAACAGAGAGAGACTTGGTCTAAAAAAAAAAAAAAAAAAGACAGAAAGAAAAAAAGAATGTGATTGGCTGGGGAACCACCAGATGTGAGATTTGCTTCTTCTGGGCACAGAGTCATTTGCATCTCAGAGTGTTCACGGTGGACTGGGCGAGATGATCTTCAGGAAATGAAGACTTTTCCTGCACATTCTTTATCAGGAAAAGTAAAACAAGTTTTCAGCCTGGCATAAGGAGGCAAGCAGACATCACTAGATCATTAGTAGGTGACTTTCCTGGAAATGTTAGTAATTTTTCTGTAGATACTATATTGCTTTTTGGTTCAATTTATGAGATGCTCAAGAAAATGGTTACCATTTGAACCACATGATCATCTACTCAAAATGATCAACACAGCCGGCTTAGGTGGCCAGGTAACATTTTCCATGTGCATTTCTTTCTCTCTCTCCCTTTTTTTTTTTTTTTTGAGATGGGGTCTCACTCTGTTGCCCAGGCTGGAATGTAGTGGTGCAATCTCAGCTCACTGCAAACTCTGCCTCCCAGGTTCAAGCGACTGTCCCACCTCAGCCTCCCGAGTAGCTGGGATTACCAGGTGTGTGCCACCATGCCCGGCTACTTTTTGTATTTTTAGTAGAGACGGGGTTTCACCATATTGGCTAGGCTGGTCTGGAACTCCTGACCTTAAGTGACCTGCCCACCTCAGCCTCCCAAAGTGCTGGAATTACAGGCGTGAGCCACCACCCCTGGCCTGCATTTCTTTTTTCTTTCTTTGCTTTTCTTACTTTCTTCTTCCTTCCTTTTTTCCTTCCTTCTTCCTTCGCTGTCTTTCCCTTCCCTCCCCCTCCTCTTTCCTTTCCTTTCCCCTTCCTTCCTTCCTTCCTTCTCCCTTCCTTCCTTCCTTCCTTCCTTCCTCCTTCCTTCCTTCCTTCCTTCCTTCCTTCCTCTCTCTCTCTCTTCTTTCTTTCTTTTTTCTTTCTCTTTCCTCTCTCCTTCCTTCCTTCCTTCTTTCATTTATTTTAGACGGAGTCTTGCTCTGTTGCCCAGGCTGGAGTGCAGTGGCATGATCTCAGCTTACTGAAACCTCTGCCTCCCAGGTTCAAAGACATTCTCCTGCCTCAGCCTCCTGAGGAGCTGGGATTATAGGCACATGGCAACCACCCCGCACTAATTTTTTTTTGTATTTTTAGTAGAGACGAGGTTTCACACCACGTTGGCCAGGCTGGTCTCGAACTGCTGACCTCGTAAATCTGCTCACCTCAGCCTCCCAAAGTGGTGGGATTACAGGCATGAGCCACTGTGCCCCTCCCTCCCCTCCCTTCCCTTTCCTTTCCTTCCCAAGACAGGGCTTCACTCTGTCACCCCGGCTGGAGTGAACTGGTGCAATCATAGCTCACCACAGCCTAGAACTTCTGAGCTCACATGACCCTCCTGCCTCAGCCTCCATGGCCTGTCTAATTTTAAATTGTTTTGTAGAGACCAGATCTCACTGTGTTGTACAAGCTGGTCTCAAAACTCCTAGGCTCAAGCAATCCTCTCTCCTCAGCCTCCCAAAGTGCTAGGATTACAGGCATCAGCCATCACGCTCGGCCAACCATGTGAGTTTCTTTATCATGCTAGAGTAATTTGGCCATATGGAGGCTAATTTGAAAATACATTAAGATGAAGCTATGAGATGATAATTTTTAATTAACAAGATAAATGAGTTGTTCTTTTTCTTTTCCAAATCATTCCACAAGCCAGTCCCTCACATGAGGCAGGTGGTCGGCTGTCAGGGACAAAGATGCACTAATGAGAAGCCAACGTTCTAGACTTCCAGACTATGGCTGACGATGACAATGTCTAACACTGCCCCTAGGATTCCATCTAAGGAGTTAATTAAATGTCAGCCAAACAGCCTCCCTCGGGAAAATAACAACTCACACTCCACAACCCACAGAATCAGAGAAAATGTTTACAAATCACACATTCAATAAGGGGTTTGTATCCTGAATATATAAAGAACTCTTACAGCTCAACAATAAAATAAAGCTGTGTGTTATTTCAAAGAGCTGGAAGAAACTGGTTTTTTGTTTCTGAGATAGGGTTTCACTCTTGTGCCCAGGCTGGAGTGCAATGGCGTGATCTCAGCTCACTGCAACCTCCCGTCCTGGGTTCAAGCAATTCTCCTGCCTCAGCCTCCCAGTAGCTTGGATTACGGGCGCCCGCCACCATGCCCAGCTAATTTTTTGTATTTTTAGTAGAGACAGGGTTTCACCATGTTGGCCAGGCTGATCTCGAACTCCTGACCGCAGGTGATCCGCCCACCTCAGCCTCCCAAGTGCTGGGATTACAGGTGTGAGCCACCTTGTCTGGCTGGACAGAAACTTTTGAAGTGGAAGCATCAAGGTAGCCTTGTCAACCACCCCCTTTCCTAGGATCTTGTATTTGTCATGCCTCTTTGCCATGGTTCACATTCAGACATTATGTGGATGCTACCACTTTGTGGCATGGCACAGAGCTCACCAAGTCCTTTCTGGCTGGGGCAGGCCTGGAGTGGGGCATTTGGGGCTCTGGTGGTGATGGGAGAACTGGAGAGGCCAAGAAGGCAGGCCAGGCAGTCCTTTCTGCAGAGGGAGAGTTCCCACAGGAGGCAACTGGATACCTTGTCCCACTCATTCCAGGATGGGGCTGCTTGGATCGCCACACTGTCCACTCACATTCACCTCTGAACATCTTAACTTTTCCAGAATGTTCTCCTCACATTGCACTGTTTTGTACTATTTTTGTTTTTTTCATTTGTTTGTTGAGAGACAGTTTGGCTCTGTCACTCAGGCTGGAGTGCAGTGGCATGATCTTGGCTCAATGTCACCTCAACCTCCCTGACTCAAGTAAACCTCCCACCTCAGCCTCCTGGGTAGCTGGGAATACCAACATGCACCACCATGCCTGGCTAATTTTTAAAGTTCTTGTAGAGATGGGGTCTCACCATGTTGCCCAGGCTGGTCTCAAACTCCTGGGCTCAAGTGATCATCCTGCCTCGGGTCCCAAAGTGCTGGGATTACAGGTGCCCCGGATTACACTGTGCCCGGCCTTGTGCTATTTTTGAGTTAGGTTGTTGATGGAAAGTCAGCAGATACTGTTTTCTGTTTCATGGTGATACTGTGGACCCTCCATTCTGATCACTCATTTTTTATCTCCAGAGATGGTATTTAGAGAGCAAGGGCTGGACACTTGGCAGACGCTCAGTAAACACAGATTGACTGATAGACTGACTGGTTGGTTAATTGATTATAGGATCTCTGCTCTCTGCTTAGGTTTTGGTAGCGGAGCTAAGGGTAAATGCATCCATCTGACAGGGGAGTGTGGGGGAGTGTGCTCTGTAAATTTGGAGAGTGGGCTGTGCTGCAACCAGCTTAAAGGTCTAGAAAACCAGGTACGGTGGCCCACGCCTGTAATCACAGCACTAGGGAGGCTGAGGTGGGTGGATCACCTGAGATCAGGAGTTGGAGACCAGCCTAGCCAACATGGTGAGACCCCGTCTCTACGAAAAATACAAAAATTAGCCAGGTGTGGTGTTGCACACCTGTAATCCTAGCTACTTGGGAGGCTGAGGCAGGAGAATTGCTTGAACCCGGGAGACAAAGGTTGCAGTGAGCCAAGATCGCACCACTGCACTCCAGCCCAGGGCACAGAGCGAACGTCAGTCCCCAAAAAAAGAACCAGAAAACCACTTCATCGGCTGGGAATGGGGGCTCACACCTATAATCCCAGCACTTTGGGAGGCTGAGGCAGTTGGATCACTTGAGGTCAGGAGTTCAAGACAAGCCTGGCCAACATGGTGAAACCTTGTCTCTACTGAAAATACAAAAATTAGCCAGGCGTGGTGGCAGGCACCTGTAATCCCAGCTACTAGGGAGGATGAGGCAGGAGAAGCGCTTGAACCCAGGAGGCAGAGGTTGCAGTGAGCCAAGATTGCACTATTGCACTCCAGCCTGGGCGACAAGCAAAACTTCGTCTTAAAACAAAAGACAAACAAACAAACAAACAAAGAAAATGAAAACCATTTCGTCTAAGAGATTCAGCTCTGAGTGATGAAGGGTTGTATGATTAAGACCAGAGAGGCATCAAAACACTCACAACCTCAGGATTAAAATGTCATGGGGTTGGCAGGGGGTGGGCAAGAGAGTTCATTTGTAGCAGCTCGCAGGCTGCTCTGCAATGTTTTGTGGCTCAGGGCCATGTGCAGCCAAACAAAACAATTGGGCCTGCTGGTTTCTGGCTGAATTCACTAGTCAGAAATATGGCCAGTTTTTTCCCGCTATGAGCTTCATAGTCTCGTACTACAAAGAAGCTAGCAGATTCATGGATTTGAACTGCATTGAGAAAATATAACTCTGCTGGTATTCTTGAACCTAAAACCTAAGTCTTTAGGTTTATTGTTAAACATTGAGGATACAAATTTCATTGTAAGTCGGAGACACTTTTAGCTGCTGTCCCTGCAGTTGGAGCTGACTCAGCAGACGTATGGTTTTTGATTTACTGTGCCTGGCAAAGCTTATTATACCGAGGCATGTTCTTTATTATAAACTTTTCTTGTATAATAACAGACAATTTGGCCAGGCTAATTGCTAAATTAAGCTCGCCTCTAGTCAAGCTCAGCTGATTCATTTAAAAGGTTATTGACCATTGACATTTTTACAAGTGTTTAACCAGACTAGTAAGTACTCTTAAAATGGAAATTTTGTGACAACCACACTCTAAGCCTGATAAGTAAAAATATGCACCGTAAAGCCCCACCCACTACCCACAAAAAGAAAAATTATAGCATATACATATATACACACACACATCTCCTTTCAGCTGAAATCCTATAATTTGTTACATATGATTATAGAACAAGAACAAATAAGAAAATGGTTCAGGCTCTGATGAAATTTTAGTAATAAAGTATGTTAGAGTGGCTTGTAGCATGTTTAAATGAAGCTTAAAAGAAAATCACTCTGCCCTGATAGGTAATAAATGTAGAAACACACACACTTGGCTGGGCGCGGTGGCTCACTCCTGTAATCCCAGCACTTTGGAAGGCCAAGGCGGGGGCGGATGACCTGAGGTTGGGAGTTCAAGATCAGCCTGGCCAACATGGTGAGACCCCCGTCTCTACTAAAAATACAAAAATAAGCCGGGCATGGTGGCGGATGCCTATAGTCCCAGCTACTAGGGAGGCTGAGGCAGGAGAACCACTTGAACTCAGGATGTGGATGTTGTAGTGAGCTGAGATTGTGCCACTGCACTCCAGCCTGGGTGACAGAGCGAGACTTTGTCTCAAAAAAAAAAAAAAAAAAAAAAAAAAACCCTATTTTGTGTTTTCAAATGAATAAAATCCAGATGCAAGACTTCACCTTGAAGAGCCAATTTTAGCTATAAAGATATGGTCCTTTTGCCAGGAGATTTCAAAATCCATGCCACATATACCTGAAAAACATGAAGGCTTAACTGGCTGGTTTTTCTTATGTGATAATAAAATGATCTGTTCTCTAACCTCTCATTTTCATGCTTGGCAGTAATGTGACTGTACTCGAACCAAAAAGACATCTGCTAGCAATTTGCAGTCTCGGAGCGGCCCACAGTTTTATGGAGCTTCATCTGAAACTCTGATTCATTTTTGAAAAAGTTAGCTAATGCAAGTCGGGGTGAGGGCAGCCGGCTCCTTGCTGGGGGATTGGCAGAGGAGGAGTTGTTTCTGTCAGCCCGGGTTACAGTTCTGTCTCTGTCTCCCAGGGTCTGTCCTGATGAACTCATGGTTTCTGGGCTGTCCCAGAGTGGGCAGTGGTAGGTGAGAGGTGCCTGTGTTGGGACTGAGATTTGGTACTGAGAATTCAATCTCCTGCTTAGTAGTTCTACTTTTCATTTAATTCAATTTTTACTCCTGTCTTACTCTGACAGATGGGTATATTCTGACTTGATACAGAAAGTTTCCAAACTCATAAAATTGGAAACCGTCCATGCACATGCACAGAAGTGCACACACACATGCATATGTATGCACACTCACACATGTATGCAGCAATGAAAGGAAAAGCAGCTCAGGTCTTGGCCTCATACAGAGAGGGCTCCCAATCCAGTTCAGTTACTCAGAGCTCTATGATCTTAGGGAAATGAATTAACTTTTTCATTTCCTTATTTAGAAAATGAACATCGCCGGGCGCGGTGGCTCAAGCCTGTAATCCCAGCACTTTGGGAGGCCGAGACGGGCGGATCACGAGGTCAGGAGATCAAGACCATCCTGGCTAACATGGTGAAACCCCATCTCTACTAAAAACTACAAAAAACTAGCCGGGCGAGGTGGCGGCCGCCTGTAGTCCCAGCTACTCGGGAGGCTGAGGCAGGAGAATGGCGTGAACCCAGGAGGCGGAGCTTGCAGTGAGCGGAGATCCGGCCACTGCACTCCAGCCCGGGTGACAGAGCGAGACTCGGTCTCTAAAAAAAAAAAGAAAAAAAAAAAAAAAAGAAAATGAACATCATAATGCCTGCTTTGATGGAGATGACATGATATATGTAATGCTCCTGGAACAGAGGATAGTATTATTTTATATGGCTGGCATACTTCTTCCTCCTGTCCCCCCTACTTTGTGCTATTTATTGGAAGATCTATTTTAGGTCCTGATGTTTGCACAGACCCATTCAGAGGACAGATTTGGAAATCTGGACAGATTTTCTTTTTCCTGTTGCCAGAAGGAAAACAAATGATAAGCCTGTTTTAGGTCTTACTAGTGGTGCAGTTTCCTGTCCGCCTAAATATCTGCACGGGCCTACAGTGGAAAGAGATGAGCTTAGGCTGGGTGAGATTGGGAGCGTTGCTTAACTGCTTCGAACTTGAGTTTGTTCAGATACAAACAAAGAAATTAATATCTAACTTGTAGGATCATTTTGATATGATAAATAATGTATGTAATACAAATGGTTGTTGCTTTTTACTCTCATATTTCCTAATATTTCTTTTTCTCTTTCTTTTGTTTTGTATTAGGAATTCACTGTGGAATCACTTAATATTTCTTTTTCTTTCTTTTCTTTTTTTTTTTGAGACAGAGTTTCACTCTTGTTGCCCAGGCTGGAGCACAATGGCACTATCTTGGCCCACCACAACCTCCACCTCCTGAGTTCAGCTGATTCTCCTGCCTCAGCCTCCTGAGTAGCTGGGACTACAGGCGCGTGTCACCACGCCCAGCTAATGTTTGTATTTTTAGTAGAGACGGGGTTTCACCACATTGGCCAGGACAGTCTGGATGTCTTGCCTTGTGATCTGCCCGCCTCGGCCTCCAAAAGTTCTGGGATTACAGGCGTGAGCCACCGAGCCTGGCCTCCTAACTCTTTATAAACCAGAAAACATTTATTAGAACTCCCTCCCCATTCCCTCTTATTTTGCATGTGGCCAGAAGTGGGCACAGACACTCCCTAGATAAATCACTGCCCGGGGGAATGGAGCCATTAGAACAGGCTGAAAATGCTAAGGTTTGCCTCTGAGCCTTAGAGAAGATGTGTGGACACCATGACAAAACTAGGACTCTCCCAGCAGAGGAGAAATTGGGGAGTGACAGTGGCTGGCCATGCAGCATGTGCGTCGCACCAAGCGACATGCTCCAATTTGCCTTGGAAGCTTTTCTGTTCTTGTTAATGTACCGATGGCCTTTCCCTGTTCCCCTTGCAGATGAAGTGGGAATGCCTCAGTCCCTGACATTTCCCCAGCCTCACAGGGACATGCAGAGGCCACTGCTCGTGACGTGAGATTTGCCTTTGGTGGCGCTCTGTGGCCAACAGGCTGGGCTGTGTCAACTGTTGGGCACCAGCCTCATCCTCTTCGACATGCTCCATGCATCCTGACAGGGTGGTCTGTAACTTTTGCTTGCACTCCAGCCTCAGAGGTCAGGCTCTCACGGCCTTCCAAGTGGAGCGCCTCGGCAGCGGGTTGTTATTTCAGGACGCAAAATCAGTCTCAACATAAGCCAAGGGGGCCAAGACTCTTCACAAATGTGTCTCCCGGGGAAAGGTTTATCCACCAGGATGCCCCATGTGTTTGTGAATCTGACTTGGGAATCTCCGGTGAAATGAAGTCCATTTCAGTCATATCTGTTCTTATGCTTTAAACTCTGGCTAACATTTCTTTATCTGGAGTGTGTGGACGAGATGAAGGCTGCAGGGCTTGCAATACGTATCCAGCAACCCTAAGGTGTCTTGGAATTTTGGTGGAAAAGGTGGTGCAAGCCATCACGATACTCAGAGCAATTATCCTGTCTTTTGAAAAATAGAATTTGCTTCCTGCCACAGCCCTAGGTGTCCTGATACGATTAGAAGTACTCCAGTATGTCCAGCCCAGATTTTGAAAACTGATCTGCTGTGACGATCTCCTGGTTTTCTAATTTGCATGTCTCCCTGTTTCTACCCAATGTGGTGGAGGCGGCTGCAACCAACCAGCCCCATCCGAAGGAAGGCAGGGAAGGCAGATGCAGGCCCGGGCAAGTGCTCTGCAAGCTTGCTGTCTCTGTGTCCTGTATGAAGTGAGTGTCTCTCTTCTAATCCAGGTAGACCTGGCATCTAGGAAGAAGCAAGAATTGATTCTTTGTAACACAGGCTGAAAATCTCCCAATCCTTTGCTTGCTACCTTGTTTTTATCTATAACTTGATTTTTGTTTCCTCTGAAAATTCCCCCATCAAACCACATCCTTCTCCCCTAATTCCTCCTTGCATGTAACACGATTCACTTTTGCCTGTGTGTTGTAGGATAAACAGCCCACTGCCCCAGTGAGAAGCACAACGAACAGAATAATTTAAAAACCAACCAACTGACAAATCCGAACAAGCTTTGGTGGTTAATTAACCCGATTAATTACACTTGTCCACACCCAAGTCTGGCAGAAGGGGGTGCCCTGGGAATGTCTGCAGAAGCCAACCCCGTGCCTGAGGGGTCAGGGGTCAGGGTTGACAGCACTTCCCTCAAACTGGATGAGACCCAGCCCGGGAGTAACTCCAACCTGAAAGAGAACTAATTGAGAAAGCTTCTTCTAAAGGTAGTGACTGCTATGTTCTGTCTGCTGGGTTCCCTTTAGAGTTCATGGAATACACTCCATCCAGGTGCAGGGCAAGAACCATTAGTTCTAGGCATGGAGACCTGGGCTTACAAGCAAGTGCTCAACCAGGTGCAGCCGAAAAGGGGAGAAATCCCGGAAATACAGGATAGTCGAGTTCCTCCTGGGAACTTGGCAGTCATGATTTAGACAACATGCACCTAAGAGTATGCTGATTTTACAAATACCTCAGCTAACTTGTAGAAATACCAGATACCATGTGGGTCCCCAGCTGCAGTACTAATAGGCTAGGCTGCCTGTTGAAGCCATCAAAAGTCACTTACTCTGTGTAATATGGGAGACACCAAATGCTTACTAGCCACGCACCCCCCCACCCACCCCCATGGCCTTCCTCTTAACAGGACGCAGTACCTCCAATGCCTGAATCTTTTATTTAAAGGAGCTAAAAGTCAAGGAAATCCACAATTAAAACAAATGTGGACTGGATGGGGTGGCTCATGCCTATAATCCTAGCACTTTGGGAGCCCAAGGCAGGAGAATCTCTTGAGCCCAGGAGTTTGAGACCAGCCTAGTCCACATAGCAAGACCCTGTTTCTGCAAAACAAACAAAAAATACACAAATATGCTACACCAAAGGGCATCACAGAACCCCATAATCATCCATTAAAGATCACTGGAAATGTTGTTTATCCGAGGAGGTAGCTACTCAGAGGAGGGGGCCTCTTGAATAAGGGCCAGGAATCTCCCAGTTTTGAAAGAAGCTCTGGAACTCTCTGGAACTTTCCTTCTTTCTTTCTTTCTTTCTTTTTTTTTTTTGACGGAGTCTTGCTCTGTCACCCAGGCTGAAGTGCAGTGGTGCGATCTCGGCTCAGTGCAACCTCCGGCTCCTGGGTTCAAGCGATTCTCCTGCCTCAGCCTCTGGAGTAGCTAAGATTATAGGTATGTGCCACC
Organism: Rhinopithecus roxellana; assembly: GCF_007565055.1. Classification (NCBI taxonomy): domain Eukaryota; kingdom Metazoa; phylum Chordata; class Mammalia; order Primates; family Cercopithecidae; genus Rhinopithecus; species Rhinopithecus roxellana. The sequence continues at coordinate 14,763,519 of NC_044559.1, forward strand.
ACACCCGGCCAGGCTGGTCTTGAACTCCTGATCTCAGGTGATCCACCTGCCTCAGCCTCCCAGAGTGCTGGGATTACAGGCGTGAGCCACTGTGCCCGGTCTCTCTGGAACTTTCTGATGCTATATAAAAAGAGGCAGTAGGAGTAGTGAGTGGCCTCGTGCTGCCTGCTGAGGAATGAACCCATGAAGGAATGTGCATTAAGGGTGTGGTGTTGGGCAGCAATCTGGGAGAAGAACATGGCCATTGGCTGATTCCAGACCCAGCACCCAGGGTTCACCTGAGGCAACTGGTCCAGACTCAAAGTTGTATCAGATTGCATTTTCTAAACAGTGATCACAAAATTGTCCCCAAATTATTCCCATGTAATTTTTTGAAAGTTATTTGTTTCTTATGATTTTTACATTAATACATGAGATGCATTTGTAGTTTTCTTGGTTAAAGTGTGCCATCTCAGGTTCTGAAATCAATGTTATATTTCATAAAACAATTCAAGCATATTCCTTTTTTTCTTTTTTTTTATTATACTTTAAGTTCAAGGGTACATGTGCATAATGTGCAGGTTTGTTACATATGTATACTTGTGCCATGTTGGTGTGCTGCACCCATCAACTCATCAGCACCCATCAACTCGTCATTTACATCAGGAATAACTCCCAATGCAATCCCTCCCCCATCCCCCCTCCCCATGATAGGCCCCGATGTGTGGTGTTCTCCTTCCCGAGTCCAAGTGATCTCATTGTTCAGTTCCCACCTATGAGTGAGAACATGCGGTGTTTGGTTTTCTGTTCCTGTGATAGTTTGCTAAGAATGACGGTTTCCAGCTGCATCCATGTCCCTACAAAGGATGCAAACTCATCCATTTTTATGGCTGCATAATATTCCATGGTGTATATGTGCCACATTTTCTTAATCCAGTCTGTCACTGATGGACATTTGGGATGATTCCAAGTCTTTGCTATTGTGAATAGTGCTGCAATAAACATACGTGTGCATGTGTCCTTATAGCAGCATGATTTATAATCCTTTGGGTATATACCCAGTAGTTGGATGGCTGGGTCATATGGTACATCTAGTTCTAGATCCTTGAGGAATTGCCATACTGTTTTCCATAATGGTTGAACTAGTTTACAATCCCACCAACAGTGTAAAAGTGTTCCTATTTCTCCACATCCTCTCCAGCACCTGTTTTTTCCTGACTTTTTAATGATTGCCATTCTAACTGGTGTGAGATGGTATCTCATTGTGGTTTTGATTTGCATTTCTCTGATGGCCAGTGATGATGAGCATTTTTTCATGTGTCTGTTGGCTGTATGAATGTCTTCTTTTGAGAAATGTCTGTTCATATCCTTTCCCCACTTTTTGATGGGGTTGTTTGTTTTTTCTTGTAAATTTGTTTGAGTTCTTTGTAGGTTCTGGATATTAGCCCTTTGTCAGATGAGTAGATTGCAAAAATTTTCTCCCATTCTGTAGGTTGCCTGTTCACTCTGATGGTAGTTTCTTTTGCTGTGTAGAAGCTCTTTAGTTTAGATCCCATTTGTCAATTTTGGCTTTTGCTGCCGTTGCTTTTGGTGTTTTAGACATGATGTCCTTGCCCATGCCTATGTCCTGAATGGTACTACCTAGGTTTTCTTCTAGGGTTTTTATGGTATTAGGTCTAACATTTAAGTCTCTAATCCATCTTGAATTAATTTTCGTATAAGGAGTAAGGAAAGGATCCAATTTCAGCTTTCTGCTTATGGCTAGCCAATTTTCCCAGCACCATTTATTAAATAGGGAATCCTTTCCCCATTTCTTGTTTCTCTCAGGTTTGTCAAAGATCAGATGGCTGTAGATGTGTGGTATTATTTCTGAGGACTCTGTTCTGTTCCATTGGTCTATATCTCTGTTTTGGTACCAGTACCATGCTGTTTTGGTTACTGTAGCCTTGAAGTATAGTTTGAAGTCAGGTAGCGTGATGCCTCCATCTTTCTCCTTTTGACTTAGGATTGTCTTGGCAATGCGGGCTCTTTTTTGGTTCTATATGAACTTTAAAGCAGTTTTTTCCAATTCTGTGAAGAAACTCATTGGTAGCTTGATGGGGATGGCATTGAATCTATAAATAACCTCGGGCAGTATGGCCATTTTCACGATATTGATTCTTCCTATCCATGAGCATGGTATGTTCTTCCATTTGTTTGTGTCCTCTTTGATTTCACTGAGCAGTGGTTTGTAGTTCTCCTTGAAGAGGTCCTTGACATCCCTTGTAAGTTGGATTCCTAGGTATTTTATTCTCTTTGGAGCAATTGTGAATGGAAGTTCATTCATGATTTGGCTCTCTGTTTGTCTGTTACTGGTGTATAAGAATGCTTGTGATTTTTGCACATTAATTTTGTATCCTGAGACTTTGCTGAAGTTGCTTATCAGCTTAAGAAGATTTTGGGCTGAGACAATGGGGTTTTCTAAATATGCAATCATGTCATCTGCAAACAGGGACAATTTGACTTCTTCTTTTCCTAACCGGATACACTTTATTTCTTTCTCTTGCCTCATTGCCCTAACCAGAACTTCCAACACTATGTTGAATAGGAGTGGTGAGAGAGGGCATCCCTGTCTTGTGCCAGTTTTCAAAGGCAATTTTTCCAGTTTTTGCCCATTCAGTATGATATTGGCTGTGGGTTTGTCATAAATAGCTCTTATTATTTTGAGGTACATTCCATCAATACCGAAGTTATTGAGCGTTTTTAGCATGAAGGGCTGTTGAATTTTGTCAAAAGCCTTTTCTGCATCTATTGAGATAATCATGTGGTTCTTGTCATTGGTTCTGTTTATATGCTGGATTACGTTTATTGATTTGCGAATGTTGAACCAGCCTTGCATCCCAGGGATGAAGCCCACTTGATCATGGTGGATAAGCTTTTTGATGTGCTGCTGAATCCGGTTTGCCAGTATTTTATTGAGGATTTTTGCATCGATGTTCATCAGGGATATTGGTCTAAAATTTTCTTTTTTTGTTGTGTCTCTGCCAGGCTTTGGTATCAGGATGATGTTAGCCTCATAAAATGAGTTAGGGAGGATTCCCTGTTTTTCTATTGATTGGAATAGTTTCAGAAGGAATGGTACCAGCTCCTCCTTGTACCTCTGGTAGAATTCAGCTGTGAATCCATCTGGTCCTGGACTTTTTTTGGTTGGTAGGCTATTAATTATTGCCTCAATTTCAGAGCCTGCTATTGGTCTATTCAGGGATTCAACTTCTTCCTGGTTTAGTCTTGGAAGAGTGTAAGTGTCCAGGAAATTATCCATTTCTTCTAGATTTTCTAGTTGATTTGCGTAGAGGCGTTTATAGTATTCTCTGATGGTAGTTTGTATTTCTGTGGGGTCGGTGGTGATATCCCCTTTATCATTTTTTATTGCATCTATTTGATTCTTCTCTCTTTTCTTCTTTATTAGTCTTGCTAGTGGTCTGTCAATTTTGTTGATTTTTTCAAAAAACCAACTCCTGGATTCATTGATTTTTTGGAGGTTTTTTGTGTCTCTATCTCCTTCAGTTCTGCTCTGATCTTAGTTATTTCTTGCCTTCTGCTAGCTTTTGAATGTGTTTGCTCTTGCTTCTCCAGTTCTTTTAATTGTGATGTTAGAGTGTTAATTTTAGATCTTTCCAGCTTTCTCTTGTGGGCATTTAGTGCTATAAATTTCCCTCTACACACTGCTTTAAATGTGTCCCAGAGATTCTGGTATGTTGTATCTTTTTTCTCATTGGTTTCAAAGAACATCTTTATTTCTGCCTTCATTTCGTTATGTACCCAGTAGTCATTCAGGAGCAGGTTGTTCAGTTTCCATGTAGTTGAGCAGTTTTGATTGAGTTTCTTAGTCCTGAGTTCTAGTTTGATTGCACTGTGGTCTGAGAGACAGTTTGTTATAATTTCTGTTCTTTTACATTTGCTGAGGAGTGCTTTACTTCCAATTATGTGGTCAATTTTGGAATAAGTGCGATGTGGTGCGGAGAAGAATGTATATTCTGTTGATTTGGGGTGGAGAGTTCTATAGATGTCTATTAGGTCCGCTTGGTGCAGAGATGAGTTCAATTCCTGGATATCCTTGTTAACTTTCTGTCTCATTGATCTGTCTAATGTTGACAGTGGAGTGTTGAAGTCTCCCATTATTATTGTATGGGAGTCTAAGTCTCTTTGTAAGTCTCTAAGGACTTGCTTTATGAATTTGGGTGCTCCTGTATTGGATGCATATATATTTAGGATAGTTAGCTCTTCCTGTTGAATTGATCCCTTTACCATTATGTAATGTCCTTCTTTGTCTCTTTTGATCTTTGATGGTTTAAAGTCTATTTTATCAGAGACTAGGATTGCAACCCCTGCTTTTTTTTGTTCTCCATTTGTTTGGTAGATCTTCTTCCATCCCTTTATTTTGAGCCTATGTATGTCTCTGCATGTGAGATGGGTCTCCTGAATACAGCAGACTGATGGGTCTTGACTCTTTATCCAGTTTGCCAGTCTGTGTCTTTTAATTGGAGCATTTAGTCCATTAACATTTAAGGTTAATATTGTTACGTGTGAACTTGATCCTGCCGTTATGATATTAACTGGTTATTTTGCTCGTTAGTTGATGCAGTTTCTTCCTAGCCTCGGTGGTCTTTACATTTTGGCATGTTTTTGCAATGGCTGGTACCAGTTGTTCCTTTCCATGTTTAGGGCTTCCTTCAGGGTCTCTTGTAAGGCAGGCCTGGTGGTGACAAAATCTCTAAGCATTTGCTTGTCTGTAAAGGATTTTATTTCTCCTTCACTTATGAAACTTAGTTTGGCTGGATATGAAATTCTGGGTTTAAAATTCTTTTCTTTAAGAATGTTGAATATTGGCCCTCACTCTCTTCTGGCTTGTAGAGTTTCTGCCGAGAGGTCTGCTGTTAGTCTGATGGGCTTTCCTTTGTGGGTAACCCGACCTTTCTCTCTGGCTGCCCTTAAGATTTTTTCCTTCATTTCAACTTTGGTGAATCTGGCAATTATGTGTTTTGGAGTTGCTCTTCTCCAGGAGTATCTTTGTGGTGTTCTCTGTATTTCCTGAATTTGAATGTTGGCCTGCCCTACTAGGTTGGGGAAGTTCTCCTGGATGATATCCTGAAGAGTATTTTCCAACTTGGTTCCATTTTCCCCCTCACTTTCAGGCACCCCAATCAGACGTAGATTTGGTCTTTTTACATAATCCCATACTTCTTGCAGGCTTTGTTCATTTCTTTTTCTTCTTTTTTCTTTTGGTTTCTCTTCTCGCTTCATTTCATTCATTTGATCCTCAATCGCTGATACTCTTTCTTCCAGTTGATCGAGTCGGTTACTGAAGCTTGTAGATTTGTCACGTATTTCTTGTGTCATGGTTTTCATCTCTGTCATTTCGTTTATGACCTTCTCTGCATTAATTATTCTAGCTATCAATTCTTCCACTCTTTTTTCAAGATTTTTAGTTTATTTGCACTGGGTACGTAATTCCTCCTTTAGCTCTGAGAAGTTTGATGGGCTGAAGCTTTCTTCTCTCATCTCGTCAAAGTCATTCTCTGACCAGCTTTGATCTGTTGCTGGCGATGAGCTGCGCTCCTTTGCAGGGGGAGATGTGCTTTTATTTTTTGAATTTCCAGCTTTTCTGCCCTGCTTTTTCCCCATCTTTGTGGTTTTATCTGCCTCTGGTCTTTGATGATGGTGACGTACTGATGGGGTTTTGGTATCGGTGTTCTTCCAGTTTGATAGTTTTCCTTCTAATAGTCAGGACCCTCAGCTGTAGGTCTGTTGGAGATTGCTTGAGGTCCACTCCAGACCCTGTTTGCCTGGGTATCAGCAGCAGAGGTTGCAGAAGATAGAATATTGCTGAACAGCGAGTGTACCTGTCTGATTCTTACTTTGGAAGCTTCCTCTCAGGGGTGTACTCCACCCTGTGAGGTGTGGGGTGTCAGACTGCCCCTAGTGGGGGATGTCTCCCAGTTAGGCTACTCAGGGGTCAGGGACCCACTTGAGCAGGCAGTCTGTCCCTTCTCAGATCTCAACCTCCGTGTTAGGAGATCCACTGCTCTCTTCAAAGCTGTCAGACAGAGTCGTTTGCGTCTGCACAGGTTTCTGCTGCTTTTGTTGTTGTTGTTGTTTAGCTATGCCCTGTCCCCAGAGGTGCAGTCTACAGAGACAGGCAGGTTTCCTTGAGCTGCTGTGAGCTCCACCCAGTTCGAGCTTCCCAGCGGCTTTGTTTACCTACTTAAGCCTCAGCAATGGCGGGCACCCCTCCCCAAGCCTTGCTGCTGCCTTGCGGTTAGATCGCAGACTGCTGTGCTAGCAATGAGGGAGGCTCCGTGGCCGTGGGACCCTCCCGGCCAGGTGTGGGTATAATCTCCTGGTGTGCTGTTTGCTTAAAGCGCAGTATTGGGGTGGGAGTTACCCAATTTTCCAGGTGTTGTGTGTCTCAGTTCCCCTGGCTAGGAAAATAAAAAGATGAGTTCCCCTTGCACTTCCCAGGTGAGGCGATGGCTCGCCCTGCTTCAGCTCTTGCTGGTCGGGCTGCAGCAGCTGACCAGCACCGATTGTCCGGCACTCCCTAGTGAGATGACCCCAGTACCTCAGTTGAAAATGCAGAAATCGGTCTTCTGTGTTGCTCGCGCTGGGAGTTGGAGACTGGAGCTGTTCCTATTCGGCCATCTTGCCAGAAGGATTCATATTCCTTTTTTTCTATGTGCTAGAACAATTTAAACAGAATTGAGTATTACCTGCTCTTTAAAGGTATCTTAGAATGTCCTTGTGACACTAGCTGGGCATTTCTGAGGGAACTCTGACAACTTTTTCTCTTTGTTGTATGAGAACCAGAATGCTTTGATTTTTTTCTCTTTGGGGTCCATTTTGCTAAATTATGTTTTCCAAGAAAATTGTATTTTTCATCTAAGTTTTCAAATTTTACTTTCATGGAGTTACCCAAAGTAGTTCCTTATGGTTGTTTTAATTTAATATAGTTTTGTGGTTATTTTCCTCTTAGTCGTCCTTATTTTGTATATTTGCATTGTCTACTTTGTTTTCTATGTTAGGTTAGCTAGCGCTTTTCTATTTTTTAATTCTTTTCCCCAAAAATTCAGTTTACTTCTTTTTTTTTCTGTTTTCTAATTCACTAAGTTAGAAAGTACTGTTTTTATTTTTATTAATTCATTATTTCTACATCCCTTCAGTTTATTTTGTTATTTTTCTAAGATACATGCTTGATTCATTTGCTTTTTATTTATTATTTATTTAAGTGTTTAAACCTATGAATTTTCCTTCCACTACTACCTTAACACTATCTCATAGATTCCAAGGTGTGGAAAATGTATCGTTTTTTGTTATTTTTATTTTATTTTCTAGAAGTCCTGTGATTTAGGTTACTATATTTTGATCCAAGAGTTAAGAAGAATTTCTTTAAATTCATATAAGATAAACTTTAAAAATGTTCAGGTGAAAAGGAATTTTTGTTATCTGATTTTAAAAATTAATTTATCATGTTATTGCATTGTGACCAAAGAAGGTTGCCTATGCTATTTCTACGTTCTGGAATTTATTGAGGTTTTTTTTGTGGCTTCAAATGTGGTCAATTTTCCTGAATGTTCTATTCTTGAATATTCTTGAAATAAGAATATGCTCTATGTGTAGGGAATATATATATTATATATTTATATGAACTATCATGTTTAACATAGATTATATGAGAGTTCTATATTATTGATTTTATTTTTATTCATTTGATTTGTCAGACTATAGAGTCAGGAATGAAACCAGCATGATTCTGTTTCTCCTTTTGTATCCTGTAATTCCAAGTTTATGAGTGCCATTGCATTGTTATTTTTTACTAAGCTATTTATAACTATTATATCTTCACTGTGAATCATACCCTTTAGCATTATAAGGTGTTTTTATTGGTCTTACTTAATCTTTTTTTTGCCCTGAACTCCAATTTACCTAAAATTAAATTAAAGCCATGACCTGGCCAGGTGCGGTGGCTCACGCCTGTAATCCCAGCACTTAGGAGGCCAAGGCAGGCGGATTACCTGAGGTCAGGAGTTTGAGACCAGCCTGACCAACATGGAGAAACCCTGTCTCTACTAAAAAGACAAAATTAGCCGGGTGTGGTGGTGCATGCCTGTAATCTCAGCTACTTGGGAGCCTGAGACAGGAGAATCACTTGAACCCAGGAGGCGGAGGTTGTGGTGAGCCGAGATCACGCTGTTGCATTCCACCCTGGGCAACAAGAGCGAAACTCTGTCTAAAAAAACGAAAACACGACCTTTGCTTTCTTCCGATGTACTCTCCCTTAATACAGCTTTACTCATCTTTTATTTTCAATATTCTGTTCCAGTTGTGTTTCATATAGAGAGAATTATGTTTTGCCTTACAATTTAACTTAAAAATGTTTTTCTCTTAGTTGGGATGCTAACCCCATTTGTATTCGTAGATGTGACTAAGGTATGTTTAGTCTTAGATCTGTTATATTGTTTTCCATTTTTAAAAATTTATCTGTTTGCTTTTGCTTTGTTTTTTATATGTAGTTCTTCTGATATTTAGAAAGATGAGTATTTTTTTCTAGTAGACACCTTTATAATGATAACTTTATTTTATTTTGTAATTTAGTTTTTATTTTTATTTATTTGTTTTGAGATGGAGTCTTGCTCTGTCACCCAGGCTGGAGTGCAGTGGCGTGATCTCAGCTCACTGCAACCTGCCTCCCAGGTTCAAGTGATTCTCCTAAAATTTGTAATATATTAAAAATTTTTGTATTTTTAATAGAGACGGGGTTTCACCATGTTGGCCAGGCTGTTCTTGAACTCTTTACTTCAGGTGATCCTCCTGCCTTGGCCTCCCAAAGTGCTGGGATTATAGGCGTGAGCCACTGCACCAGGCCTTATTTATTTATTTATTTTGAGATGGAGTCTTGCTCTGTCACCCAGGCTGGAGTGCAGTGGTGCGATCTCAGCTCACAGCAACCTCCGCCTCCTGGGTTCAAGTGATTCTCCTGCCTCAGCCTTCCAAGTAGATGGGACTACAGGCATGTGCCACCACGCCCGGCTAATCTTTTGTATTTTTAGTAGAGATGGGGTTTCACTGTGTTAGCCAGGATGGTCTTGATCTCCTGACCTTGTGATCCGCCCGCCTCAGCCTCCCAATCATGCTAGGATTACAGGCATGAGCCACAGAGTCCAGCCCTTATTTTTGTTTTTTTTTTTAGATGGAATCTCACTCTATTGCCGAGGCTGGAGTGCAGTGGCACAATCTCAGCTCATTGCAATCTCCACCTCCTGGGTCCAAGCAATTCTCCCACCTCAGCCTCCCAAGAAGCTGGACTACAGGCATGTGCCACCATGCCTGGCTAATGTTTGTATTCTCCAGTAGAGACTGGGTTTCACTATGTTAGTCAGGCTGGTCTCAAACTCCTGACCTCAAGTGATCCATCCACCTCAGCATCCCAAAGTGCTGGGATTATAAGCATGAGCCACTGTGCCTGGCTATAATGATAACTTTTTTTTTTTTTTTTGAGACAGAGTCTCTCTCTTTTGCCCAGGCTGGAGTGCAATGGCACGATCTCAGCTCACCCCCATCTCCGCCTCACAGGTTCAAGCAATTCTCCTCCCTCAGCCTCCCGAGTAGCTGGGATTACAGGCATGCACCACCATACCCAGCTAGTTTTGTATTTTTAGTAGAGACAGGGTTTCTCCTTGTTGGTCAGGCTGGTCTCGAACTCTCGACCTCAGGTGATCCACCCACCTCGACCTCCCAAAGTGCTAGGATTACAGGCATGAGCCACCACGCCCAGCCAACCTTTGTTCTTTTAATATGTTTACAGTTTTATTACTTGAGCTGTCAATTTTAGTATCAGTCAGGGTCTAGAAAAACAGAAACCACACTAAAACCTTTAACATCTCAGGTTTTAAAGACTTTAGGCTGGGCGCGGTGGCTCACACCTGTAATCCCAGCATTTTGGGAGGCTGAGGCAGGTGGATCACCTGAGGTCAGGAGGTCAAGAGCAGCCTGGGCAACACGGTGAAACCCCAACTCTACAAAAAAAAAAAAAAAAAAATTAGCTGGGTGTGGTGGCATGCACCTGTAGTCCCAGCTACTTGGGAGTCTGAGGCAGGAGAATCGCTTGGACCCAGGATGTGGAGGTTGCAGGGAGCCGAGATCACGCCATTGCACTCCAGCCTGGGTAACAGAGCAAGACGCCGTCTCAAAAAAAAAAAAAAGAAAGAAAGAAAGAAAGAAAAGAAAAGAAAAGAAAAAGCAACAACAACGAAAAGCTAATGATTGACTTTAATTCAGGAAACTGGCTGTACGAGTGGTAGCCATGACTTTCTCTAGGTGGGTGGGAGGAGGTGGTGTGACTGTTGGGGACAGGGGTTACCTGGTAGTAGCTGTGACCTAAGAAAAATGTGTGGGCCGGTATGGTGGCTCATGCCTGTAATCCCAACACTTTGGGAGGCTGAGGTGGGTGGATCGCCTGAGGTCAGGAGTTTGAGACCAGCCTGGCCAACATGGTATAACCCGGTGTCTACTAAAAATACAAAATTAGCCTGGGGTGGTGGCGCATGCCTGTAATCCCAGCTACTCGAGAGGCTGAGGTGGGAGTATCACTTGAACCCAGGAGGTGGAGGTTGCAGTGAGCAGAGATCATGCCATTGCACTCCAGCTTGGGTGATAAGAGTGAAACTCTGTCTCAAAATAAAAAAAAGAAAAGAAAAGAAAAGAAAAATGTTGTGTGGTAGAAGTTTAGCCCCAGAGGCAATGCAGCTCCTACTGGCAATGTTGCCCAAGCTTCTCTCCTTCCTGTCACTTTCCCGTTGTCCTCTTGTGTTTTGACCTGGCTGACCCAGAAAAAGTCAGGAGACACAGGAGCTGTGAAACACAGCTTTCAGGACCCAGCCTTCTCATAACATTGATCAGAGCAGCAAAGGGGTGAGGACTGGATCTGAGGGCAAGGAGGCCAAGGACCAGGTTTAAATGGCACCCTTTGAAGACCAGTTACTACTTCTTTTTTTTTTTTCTTTTTTTTGAGATGGGGTCTTGCTCTGTCACCAGGCTGGAGTGCAGTGGCGTGATCTTGGCTCACTGCAACCTCCGCCTCCCAGGTTCAAGCAATTCTCCTGCCTCAGCCTGCTGAGTAGCTGGGACTACAGGCACGTACTGCCATGCCCAGCTAATTTTTGTATTTTTAGTAGAGATGGGGTTTCACCATGTTGACCAGGATGGTCTTGATCTCTTGACCTCATGATCCATCTGCGTTGGCCTCCCAAAGTGCTGGGATTACAGGCGTGAGCAACTGCGTCTGGCTGACCAGTTACTACTGATGACATGTTCACGTGCTTATCCCCCTTCCTACCTCATTTCCCCACTCCCTGTTTGTGTCAGAGGCATCCTTTCTGCATTGTCAAGCATATGCCATTTGCAGTCTGTTCTGTCACTCTCTGCCCACCCCATCTGTTTTAGTCTTAGTTCCATGGCTCTGGATATTCAAGACCCATCCAGAGTATCTTACCCTCATTACTCCAATTATTTCTTACTCAGTTAAAATAGACACCCTAGTAGTGTCTTTAAGGATGACACAAGGATCAATATACTCTGCATCTTGGCCAGCTGTGGTGGCACACACCTGTAGTCCCAGCTACTCAGGTAGTTGAGGCAGGAGAATCGCTTGAACCCGGGGGTGGCAGAGGTTGCAGTGAGCCAGGGTCGCACCACTGCACTCTAGCCTGGGCAACAGAGTGAGTGACACTCTGTCCCAAAAATAAAACAAACAAAACAAAACAAGAAACAAAAACTGCATCACAAAAACTGTCCTTTGGTGACTCACACCAAAGGACAGTTAGGCTCGACAGGCCATTCTTGTCCCTTTCTTTCCTTAAATATCTTGTGGGTGTTGTTCTACTGTTTAATATGGGCTAAAATCGTGCACAAAGGAATCCAAGGCCAGCCTAAGTTTTCCCCTTTTGTAAATAACTAATTTTTTGTGTTCTGGGCTGCCCAAAAAAAGCCTATCATTTCATTAAAAGTTCAGTAACTTTTCTAGAATATTTATCTATGACTATTTGGGGTCAATTTTCTTTGTGTATGTGTGTGACAGGGTCTTGCTGTGTTGCCCAGGCTGGAGGGCAATGGCATGACCATGGCTCACTGCAGCCTCGAACTCATGGGCTCAAGCGATCCTCCTGCCTCAGCCTCCCAAAGTGCTGGGATTACAGGCATGAGTAACCACGCCCAGCCTGGGTAATTTTGATTGGTCTATCTTGCATTTCATTTAATCCTTCCTCTGATGAGATTTGCTATTGGCTGAGACTTTCTTCTGTTGAAAACATGTGTCTTTTACTTCATTGACAATAGCTACAATATCTACTTCAAAATCCTTTCTGTGAGTTTCAACTGGGTTCAAATTGGGATGTGGCTTGATTGATTCTCTTTTTCCTTGAGAATGAATTCCATGTTCTCTTTTCTTTTTCTTTTCTTTCCTTTCTTTTTTTTTTTTTTTTTTGTTTTTTTGAGACAGGGTCTTGCTCTGTCACCCAGGCTGGAGTGCAGTGGCACGATCTCAGCTCACTGCAGCCTCCACCTCCCAGGTTCAAGGATTCTCCTGCCTCAGTCACCTGAGTAGCTGGGACTACAGACACACGCCACCATGCCCAGCTAATTTTGTATTTTTAGTAGAGACGGGATTTCACCATGTTGGCCAGGCTGGTCTCAAACTCCTGATCTCAGGTGATCCACCCGCCTCAGCCTCCCAAAGTGCTGGGATTACAGGTGTGACACCATGCCTGGCCAAATTCCATGTTCTTGATTCTTCATGACAGGTAATTTTGGATTGATCCTGGAGTTCAAATATTAAATTGTGGAGATTCTGGATTCTACTGTTTTTCTCCAATGCATTGCATGATTTTCCCCCTTTGTGTTAGCAGGAAATTTTAGCGTGAAGCGTGTCTCTTGGATGGTAGCTGTGTTCTCAGTTTAGATTTAATTTCCTGAGCTGGGCTGCTTTAAGCCTGTTTCACATATGTGTACCTCTGGGATCTGTCAGAGATATAATTTGAGCATCCCATCTCTAAATGTCTCCTTCTGGGACACTCTCATTCTCCAGCATTCATGGTTTTCTGGCTTCATTGTTCTTGTTCCCCATGCCAGAAAACTTGTGGATTTGCCGTGTCTACTGGCCTTCATGCTACATGGACTGCACATGGCCATAGTAAAAAAGCCACAGAGATGGGATTTGCTTGTCTGGCTCTCTCCCTCCATGCACCAGCACTCCAGCTGCACTCCTCGCCAGCCGCTGTCACCTTCTGTTCATGCTCCAGGACTTTCCCGTCATTGCTTTTCATGTCATGTTCAGGTTTGATCATTGTTTTCTGTGGGGGAGGGGTCTATATTCAAGTCCAATATACCCAGGGCAAAATCTGGACTGCAGTTTTGATATCAGAATAGACATGATTAGACTATTAGCACCTGAAAAAGAGACTTCCTGTTATTACCTGAAAGTCACTGAATATAATGTTGTTTCTATGAGTCAGGGGAAAACTTCAAATAGTGTGTATTTGAAAAAAAAGGGCAATGGCTGGGGCGCAGTGGCTCATGCCTATAATTCCAGCACCTTGGGAGGCTGAGACAGGTGGATGGCTTGAGTCCAGGAGTTCAAGACCAGCCTGGCCAACATGGTAAAACCACATCTCTACTAAAAATACAAAAATTAGCCAGCCTTGGTGGTGCGTGCCTGTAATCCCAGCTACTCGGGAGGCTGAGGCAGGAGAATCCCTTGAACCTGGGAGGCAGAGGTTGCAGTGAGCCGAGATTGCACCACTGCACTCCAGCCTGGGCGACAGAGCGAGACTCTGTCTCCAAAAAAAAAAAAAAGGGTTCTCTGACAACTTATTAATTATACTGGGTGCAAGTGGAGAAAAGCATTTATTTATTTTCCACTACACACAAACATTGCTTTTCAATACCCCCCAATCTTATCAACAGGGTTGTAGCACAATTTTTGTTTAATTAATTTTAATTGTTTACATTTTATGATCTGTGTAATATTTTTCATAACAGACATTGAGTATACTATGAATACATTTTTTTTGGTCTTGTTCTATTCCCCCCTGGAGATAGTAATTGATTTGAACTTCGTTTCTACATTTGAGTTTTTGTTCACTTGGTATCACATTTGCCTATTATGCCAACTTCTAACGTTCTCAACACAGCACAATATCCCTTAATACATCCAGAATCATTGTTATCTATTAGCTTTATGTTTATTTTGTTGAATAATTTTTATTATTTTTATTGTTATCTTACTGTTTTTCCCTCTTGAGAATTCTTGATCTTTCCTTCACAGCCCTGCCTCCAGCTCCCCCTCTGTCCTGGTTGCTCTTTGTGGAGCCGTCATCCTGGGAGGCTCTTCCCACCACCCTAGGGGTTCCTTCTCTACCTCCTATGCTGAACTTCCTGCTGTCTTCGTCCTGTGTCTTTTTTTTTCAATTTATTCCCTCATTTAAATGAGGTATATCCTCTAGGATATTCCCAATCTTCTTCTTAAAATTTATTTTCTGGCCAGGTGCAGTGGTTCATGCCTATAATCCCAGCACTTTGGGAGACCAAGGTGGGTGGCTCACCTGAGGTCAGGAGTTTGAGACCAGCCTGGCCAGCATGGTGAAACCCCATCTCTACAAAAAATACAAAAATTAGCCAGGTATGGTGGTGCATACCTGCAATCTCAGCTATTTGGGGGGCTGAGGCAGGAGAATTGCTTGATCCCGGGAGGCGGAGGTTGTAGTGAGCCAAGATTGCTCCACTATACTCCAGCCTAGGTAACAGAACAAGACTCTGTCTCAAAAAAAAAAAAAAAAAAAAAAAAAAAAAAAAAAAATTATTTCCTCATTTAAATGAGGCATATCCTTTAGGGTAGTCCTAAGAAATAGTACATAGGACGTAATGTTTTGAAACTTTACCAGTCTAAAAATGTCTTTATTATGCTTCCTGTTTGATTAACAGTTTAGTTGCGTAGATTTTTAACCATTGAGTCTCTGCTGCTTATATTATGGAATGATATTTACAATGAGCAAAAACAAACAACCTTATAAAGAAGTAAAGTTGTCTAAGTAAGAAAGTCCTGGTGGATTTTTCTTTTTCTTTTTTTCTTTTTTTTTTTAGACGGAGTGTTGCTCTGTCATCCAGGCTAGAGTGCAGTGGCACAATCTCGGCTCACTGCAACCTCTGCCTCCCAGGTTCAAGCGATTCTCCTGCCTCAGCCTCCCAAGTAGCTGGAACTACAGGTGCATGCCACCAAGCCCAGCTAATTTTTGTATTTTAGTAGAGATGGGGTTTCACCATGTTGGCCAGGATGGTCTCGATCTCTTGACCTTGTGATCCACCTGCCTCAGCCTCCCAAAGTGCTGGGATTACAGGCGTGAGCCACCACACCTGGCCCTGGTGGACTTTTCTACCTCACACAAGCAGTGGACTTTGTTTTCTTTTGTTGAGGTTATGGTTTTGGAATGGAAGTGACTATGGTGTATTTGTCTGTAAGCATCGCTTACTTAGGGGAATCGCCTCTGTCCCATTTCTTATGGATCTGATCAATCACAGTATCCTCCCTCTGACCACAGAGGTCAGGAGGCTGAGCTGGGAAGATCGCTTGAGCCCAGGAGCTGGAGGCTGCAGTGAACTATGATTGTGCCGCTGCACTCTAGCCTGGGTGACAGAGCAAGACCCCATCTCTAAAAAAAATTAAAATAAAACCCAAAAGTTATCAAGTGATGGAACAGGATTCGAGGAGAACACTCATTGTCACCACCCCGTGCCACCCCAGGATGACTCAAGGTTAACGACATGAGTGTGGGTTGTAGGTGGTTGATTTTGATTTTGTTATTACCATCTTTTTTTTTTTTTTTTTGAGATGGAATTTTGCTCTTGTTGCCCAGGCTGGAGTGCAATGGCACTATCTCAGCTCACTGCAACCTCTGCCTCCCAGGTTCAAGCAATTCTCAGCTTCCTAAGTAGCTGGGATTACAGGTGCCTGCCACCACACCCAGCTAATTTTTGTATTTTTAGTAGAGATGGGGTTTCACCATGTTGGCCAGGCTGGTCTTGAACTCCTGACCTCAGATGATCTGCCCACCTCAGTCTCCCAAAGTGTTGGGATTACAGGCGTGAGCCACTGTGTCCAGCCTGTTTCTATCATTTTTATATTTGTTTGCTATAAGCAAAAACAACATTAAAAGCATATGAAGAATATAAAGCAAAACTGAAAAGGAGAAAGGTTTCTTGGGTATTTTTTTTTCTCTGTCTCAAAATTTAAAAAAAAATACTGGCTCCATGGCAGTTTAACTGTATCCCTTTATATTCTCTGGGGAAACAGAAAAGGAAGCTCAGTTTGGTTTGTGTCAGAAAATGAGTGTTGTTTAACCGGGATTAAAATTTTTCCCAGTTCTATTCACGGAACATACTGAAATAAAATATAAGGAGTTGACAACATTCAGTTACATAAAATCAATTTCGTAGTTTGTAGTATTATTATTAGCCACCCTCAGGACAGTGGATGGTTTTATAGGCATGTATTTACACCTGTAGATCTCTATTCTTTTTTCTACGTATTTGGAAAATAAGAACACAAAACACGACAGCGTGAAAGGCATGCAATGCGGGAAACAAAGACACAAGATCAGGTTGTGCATTCGTCGTTAGGGAAAAAAGGACTCCTATTACTAAGAACTACAAAAGAAAGCAGCAAATGGTGTTCCTGTGGGAGTTGTGTTAGACCATCACTAAGGATATTTAAAGCAACTGAGAGCAAAATGCCAGGTGATGCCCTGAGGGTTGCAGTCATGGGGAGACGACAGCTTGGCCGGTAACATCACACAGCTTCCAGCTCCACTCCCTATCACGGTGGTTCCTAAACCCCACTTCGTGTAGCCGATGGTATAATGTAGATTACACATTTAGGTCGATGACTTTTAAAGTGCCATTTTCACCCTTGACCAGCTTTAACCAGTCAAGCTTTTGAAGAGAAAATTAAGAGTATTTTTGTTTCATTTTCAAGTCGAAGCACATGCATCTGTATTGTCAATGAAATCCAGAAGGGGCCAGGAGCAGTGGCTCACGCCTGTAATCCCAGCTTGAGGGATCTGGGGATTTTGGGAGGCCGAGGCAGGCGGATCACCTGAGCTCAGGAGTTCAAGACCAGCCTGGCCAACATTGCGAAACCTCGTCTCTACTAAAAATACAAAAATTAGCTGGGCGTGGTGGCATATGCCTGCAATCTCAGCTACTTGGGAGGCTGAAGCAGGAGAATTGCTTGAACTCGGGAGGCGGGGGTTGCCGTGAGCCAAGATCACAACACTGTACACTCCAGTCTGGGTGACACAGCGAGATTCTGTCTCAAAAAAAAAAAAAAAAGAAAAGAAACAAAAAATAAATAAATCCAGAAGGTTAGGGAGCCAGAGGCTGAGGTGCACGGTGGGAAGAGTGTCCGTTTGGGAAGCAGGGTCCCCAGACAGGCCTTTGAGGAAAGAAAGGTATCGCAGAGGAGTTGCGTCTGTGAAGTCCAGAAGGTGGGAGAAAGTGGCTTCACTGAAATCGATGGGTGGAATTTGGGATGAGACATCACAGGAAAAGATCCACAGGAAATAATGACTGCTAGTCTTCTGAGTGTCCAGTATGAAAAGGAATGATTTAAACCCAACGGATGTCATACTAGCGAAGTCACATTTCCAGTATAATAACTGACATGTCCAGAATCCAACCACTTCTCACCAGCTCTGCTGCCACCTCCATGGTCCATGCCACCCACATGTCTCGCCTGCATGTTTGCCATGGCTCTCTGATTGATCTGTCTCCCTGTGTGCACCGTTGCCTCCTTCAGACCAAGGTGCTATAAAAATACGCAGGAAGAGCCAGGCACGGTGGCTCACACCTGTAATCCCAGCACTTTGGGAAGCTGAGGCTGGTGGATCACTTGAGGTCAGGAGTTCGAGACCATCCTGGCCAAGATGGTGAAACCCGTCTCTACTAAAAATACAAAAATTAGCCAGCCATGGTGGTGGGTGCCTGTAATCCCAGCTACTTAGGAGGCTGAGGCAGGAGAATCGCTTGAACCCAGGAGGCGGAGTTTGCAGTGAGCCAAGATCGTGCCACTGCACTCCAGTGTGGGCGACAAAGCAAGACTGTCTCAAAAAAAAAAAAAAAAAAAAAAAAAGGCTAGGCGCGGTGGCTCATGCCTGTAATCCCAGCACTTTGGGAGGTGGAGGCGGGCGGATCACGAGGTCAGGAGATCGAGACCATCCTGGCTAACACGGTGAAACCCTGTCTCTAATAAAAATACAAAACAACAACAACAACAACAACAACAAAAACTTAGCCGGGTGTGGTGGCGGGCGCCCGGAGTCCCAGCCCTTAGGGAGGCTGAGGCAGGAGAATGGCGTGAATCCGGGAGGCGGAGCTTGCAGTGGGCCAAGATTGTGCCACTGCAGTCCAACCTGGGCGACAGAGCGAGACTCTGTCTCAAAAAAAAAAAAAAAAAAAAAAGCAGAAAGAATGCCAGGCTCCAGTGCCTACTGGATGAAGAACAGCTCTGCTTCAGACTGTCACCAACAGAACAGCCAGGGTGACCGTATGACAGTGTTGGTCTGATTGTGCCACTCCTAACACCAGAACCTCTGCACAGCTGCCCATTTCACTTAGAAAGCAAGTCAGTCTGGCTGGGCACAGTGGCTCACACCTGTAATCCCAGCACTTTGGGAGGCCAAGGTGGACGGATCACCTGAGGTCAGGAGCTCGAGACCAGCCTGATCAACATGGAGAAATCCCGTCTCTATTAAAAATACAAAATTAGCTGGGCATGGTGGCAGGCGCCTGTAATCCCAGCTACTCGGGAGGCTGAGGCAGGAAAATTGCTTGAACCCGGGAGGTGGAGGTTGCGTTGAGCTGAGATTGTGCCACTGCACTCCAGCCTGGGCAACAAGATCAAAACTCCATCTCAAAAAAAAAAAAAAAAAAAAGGAAAAGGAAAGGAAGAAAGTCAGTCTTGACAGTGACCCCCTGCACATTCCCTCCTATGAGCACGCATCTCCCACTGTGCCCCCTCCTCATTCTGTTTCCTCGATGTTTTCTCTCCCAAATCATTTCCCCAGGGCCTGTGTACCTGTTGTTCCCACTTCCTCTGCAAGATACTGGAACTGTCCTCTAATTCCTTCATATGGTTACAAAAATGTCACTTTGAGTGTGGTGGTGCACATCTGCAGTCTCAGCTACTCGAGAGGCTGATGTGGAAGATTGCTTGAGCCCACGAGTTTGAGGCCAGCCTGGGCAACACAGGAAGACCTCATTGCTTAAAAAGAAAAAGTCACCTTCACGTGAGCCCTTTCAGGCCATCCGTAGTTAACGTTGAAATCCCTGTAGTCAAAACTCTCGACCCCATCCCCTGATTTATTGTCCTTCATAATTCTGATGATTAGATCTGTTGAGTTTGCTGCTTACCCTCAATACAACAGTGCCTGGCACATTGTGGGCACTCTATAGATGTTTGTTGAGTGAATAAATGATCAAATGAAGGCAGGAATAATGGTGAGTAAAAGAAAGTAGTCCCACAATTTATATCATAATGATGCTATGGAGGTTAGACTAGGGAGAGAACTACAGGAGTAAAAATGAGCCAAAGTAATATGTATATTTAACAGGATAAACTGAACAAAGGGATTCTATCAACAGGTCAGGATAACGTTTATATTAAAAGAAACCTAGCCATTTTTCAAAAGTAAATAATATCTCCTAGAGGAATTATAATATGATAAAGGAATAATAGAAGAAGTACATTTGTTCTGCTCAGAGCCCATATTAAGATAGGCTTAAAATAATATAAAATCGACTGGGGGAAATTGGGTCTTTGGAGCAGAGATAGATGCTCCTACCTGTCCAGGCCCCAGGAACTCGAGTTTCTGGAGAATAAAGCAGCTTCTGCTGAGACAGACGGGATGGGTGTGCATTTCTCCAGCCAGCCATGGGCAAAATTGGGAAATATCATAAAAGCCTTTCTGCAGTGCTTTATGGTTTAAAGAGAGCTTCTTTGTATGCAATATATTTTCTTGATCCTCAAAGAAACCCTATAAGGTTGGGAGATACGAAAAACTGATTTTCAAGAAAAGATTTGATCTGGATTGCCAGCTATCATCATCCAGCAACCTGTGCCTCCAGCCCAGATATCCTGCCTGCAGCCTCTAAGCTTTGCCCAGGACCTCCCCCGTGCCCTCTTCCTTCCCTGCAGGAGGGTTGCCCTCCCCTAAACATCCAGGTTCTGAGCCTTGGCTCCCCTCCCCTCCCCTGCTAATACAATACACAGTCGTTATAGCCGCTATTTCTCACTTCCAGGCACTTCACTCAACCCAGGACTCCAGTTAATCCCCCCAACAACTTTCTGTAGCTCACAGGTACTGTTTTCTGAGTGTTTTTGTTTTGTTTGACAGAATCTTGCTCTGTCGCCAGGCTGGAGTGCAGTGGTGCCATCTTCGTTCATTGCAACCTCTGCCTCCCAGGTTCAAGTGATTCTTCTGCTTCAGCCTCCAGAGTAGCTGGGATTACAGGCTCCTGCCACCAGGCCCAGCTCATTTTTGTATTTTTAGTACAGATGGGGTTTCACAATGTTGGCCAGGATGGTCTCGATCTCCTGATCTCGTGATCCACTCGCCTCAGCCTCCCAAAGTGCTGTGATTACAGGCGTGAACAGGGACTGTTATCATCACCATTTGACAGATGAAGACAGAGGTTCAGAGAGGTTACATAACCTGTACAGAGTCACTCAGCTAGAGATTAGTGGCAGTACTGAGAGAGCCTACAGGGACTCGTTCTACCTCTGGAACACCAGACCTCTTCTCTCCCATTGAAACATACCTGTTTCCTTTGTTCCAGCTATAAATATTTACTGAGTACCTTTTATTGTTCTAGCCACAACAGATACAGGAAAGAATAAAATAAACAGGATCCCTGCTTTCATAGAGCTTACAATTTAATTGGGGGGGGGGGCCGGGTGCGGTGGCTCAAGCCTGTAATCCCAGCACTTTGGGAGGCCAAGACAGGTGGATCACGAGGTCAGGAGATCGAGACCATCCTGGCTAACATGGTGAAACCCCGTCTCTACTAAAAAATACAAAAAACTAGCCGGGCGAGGTGGCGGGTGCCTGTAGTCCCAGCTACTCGGGAGGCTGAGGCAGGAGAATGGCATAAACCTGGGAGGCGGAGCTTGCAGTGAGCTGAGATCCGGCCACTGCACTCCAGCCTGGGCGACAGAGCGAGACTCCGTCTCAAAAAAAAAAATAAAAAAAAAAAAAAAACAATTTAATGGGGGGGGATGGTGGGAGGGCAAACTAAACAAACATATATACAGAAAGAGGCCGGGTGTGGTGGCACACGCCTGTAATCCCAACACTTGGGGAGGCAGAGGCAGGCAATCACTTGAGGTTAGGAGTTCAAGACCAGCCTGGCCAACATGGTGAAACCCCGTCTCTGCAAAATATACAATAATTAGCCAGGCATGGTGGCAGGCACCTGTAATCCCAGCTACTCGGGAGGCTGAGGCAGGAGAATCACTTTAACCCGGGAGGCAGAGGTTGCAGTGAGCCGAGATTGCACCACTGTACTCCAGCCTGGGCAACAGAGTAAGACTCTGTCTCAAAAAATATATATATATACAGAGAGAGAGAAAGAGAAAGAGAGAGAGAGAGAGAGATCTACATATAGACATAGATATAAGTGATGATATTTATTTATTAATTTTTTTTAGAGATAGGGGTCTTGCTGTGTTGCCCACTCTGGAGTGCAGTGGCACGATCATAATTCTGTACAGCCTCCAACTCCTGGGCTCAAAGGATCCTCCCGCCTCAGCACCCCCAGTTGCTGAGATTTTAGCCATCACCTATGTTGGCTCCTGCCACGTAGGTGATGATGAATCCTAAGAAGTAGAGCAGGATAGGAAATAGTGGTGGCTGGCTGCTGATATTTTAAATGGGCTGGTGGTGTTGGAGGCGGAAAGATTGAGGGTCGTGATCAACTCAGTATGATCAAGTCACTGGAGGCTATATGTAAGCAGCAAACTGTTTCTCATAAATGCAGAATGTTGGCAGACCGACAAACTGAGTCTGCCACCCAGAAGGAATGCTGAGGCAGTGATGCCCTACATGGTGTTGCTTGTGATTAGGTACATCTGAAGCCTGTTAGTAATAACATTAACCTGTGATCAATTAAGCAGCTGACCAATCATTACCTCCTCCTCCCTGCTCTTTCTACCCAATAAATACGAAGGGCTGTAGAAGCCCAGGGGCTGCTTGCTGCCTTTGCTCACTAGAAGCGGGGAGCTCTCTTCTTCTTCCCCTGGCTGCTTCCTTTAAAACAGTTTCTTTTGTCTTAAGTTTTCATTTCTACATTAGTCCCTTTTTTCAATTTCGTATGACGTTTCTACATTAGTCCCTTTGTTCGGTCTCGTATGACATAATGACGATCTCAAGCAGTAACAGTAGTAACTGTCGTAGTGACTGTCTCAAGTAGTAACTGTGGCAGTCTGCCACAGGGTGGTAGAGGAGACCTTTAAGCAGAGACGAGCATAAGGTTAGGCATTCAACTACCTGCGGAAGGGCAGTCCAGGCTGAAGTCTCTAAGTGCGGAGGCCCTGACTGTGCGCTGGAAATGGCAAGGGACGGCAGCTGCAGGGGGCTTTCAGGCCAAGGTGGGATAGGGAGAATGGTTCAATGAGGTCAAAGAGGTAACCAGGAATCTGCACATCTCTGGCCTTATAAGCTTGATAAAGACTTTGAGGCCGGGCATGGTGGCTCTTGCCTGTAATCCCAGCACTTTGGGAGGTTGAGGTGGGTGGATAATTTGAGGTCAGAAGTTCAAGACTAGCCTGGCCAACATGGTGAAACCTCGTCTCTACTAAAAATGCAAAAATTAGCTGGCGGTAGTGGTGTGCACCTGTAATCCCAGCTATTTGGGAGGCTGAGGCAGGAGAATCACTTGAGCCTGGAAGGTGGAGGTTGCAGTGAGCCAAGATTGTGCCACTGCACTCCAGTCTGGGTGACAGAGTGAGACCCTTTCTCAGAAAAAAAACAAAACAAAACAAAACTTGGGCCTGGCATGGTGGCTCATGCCTGTAATCCCAGCACTTTGGGAGTCCAAAGCAGAAGGGTCTTCTGAGAGCAGGAGTTTCAGACCAGCCTGGCAACACAGTGATACCCCGTCTCTACAAAAAATATATATATATATTTTTTTAAATTAGCCAGGCATGATGATGGCTCACACCTGTCGTCCCAGCTACTTGGGAGGCTGAAGTAGAAGGATTGGTTGATCCCAGGAATTGGAGGCTTCAGGGAACTATGATTATGCCACTCACTCCAGCCTGGGCAATAAATCAATACTCTGACTCTAAAAGTTGAAGGAAAACAAGGATAGGCGCAGTGGCTCACACCTGTAATCAAACACTTTGAGAGGCCAAGGTGAGTGGATCCCCATCTCTCAAAAAAAAAAAAAAAAAATTTTTTTTGACACAGAGTGTCACTCTGCCACCCAGGCTGGAGTGCAGTGGTGTAGTCTTGGCTCATTGCTGCCTCCAGGGTTCAAATGATTCTCGTGCCTCAGCCTCCTGAATAGCTGGGACTACAGGTGTGCACCAGCATGCCTGGCTAATTTTTTTCTATTTTTAGTAGAAATGGGGTTTTACTATGTAGCCCAGGCTGGTCTCAAACTTCTGGGCTCAATTGATCCTCCCACTTCGGCTTCCCAAGGTGCTGGGATTACAGGCATGAGCCACTGTGCCCAGCCTCTATTTTTTTTTTTTTTTAAGTTAACTGGGTGTGATGGCACACACCTGTAGTCCCAGCTAGTCAGGAGGCTGAGGCGGGAGCATCACTTGAGCCTAAGGGTTTGAGGCTGCAGTAAGCTAGGATCGCACCACCGAACTTAAAAATAAAAAGGTTATATGATCCGAGGAACTTTGTCCACTTGTAATTAGTGAATACAAATTTTTTTTGGCGGGGAAAGCGTATCTTAAGGATAATTTAGTTAAAAATCGTAGAATCCATCCATACTAGTTCAAGGAAAAGTGGAGGTCATGAGAAGATTATAAAGAACTCTCACAAATTAGAAATAGCAAAAGTAGGCAGGCTTTAGAGGGATGGAGAGGGGAATTGGGAAGTGATTTAGAAATAAGGCCAAAAAAAAAAAAAAAAAAAAAAAAACAAGCCTCTTTCCCTCTTTCTTTCCTCTCCTCCTTTTCCTTTCTCTGTGTGCCCGCTCTGTCTTCTTTTTCCTTCCAATTATTCATACTCTTCTTCTTGCACGGGGCTCATGATGGCCACACCCCTAGAAAAAAGTCTGAGCCCTAAAATTAGCATGACCTATCAGTTTTGCTCATCACAGCAAATTAGCTCAGGCTCTCATTTGTAAATTCCTGGGAGGAAGAAACTGATTGGCACAGG
The DNA here is from genome assembly GCF_007565055.1 of Rhinopithecus roxellana. Taxonomy (NCBI): domain Eukaryota; kingdom Metazoa; phylum Chordata; class Mammalia; order Primates; family Cercopithecidae; genus Rhinopithecus; species Rhinopithecus roxellana. The sequence goes on from NC_044559.1 coordinate 14,787,974, forward strand.
TGTGCCAGGAGTCCACCTTGGCTTAATCACCTGTGATTAGAGAGGAAAAGGAGACCATATTGAGCCATCCCTCCCAGGACTGCGGAAGTTTCTTTAATTCAAGACAGTGGTTCCTTCGGGTGGGAAAGAAAGTGAGAAGGCATGCACAGGTGGCTTCCACTACTTTATCTGTTTGAGATAGGGTCTTGCTCTGTCGTCCAGGCTGGAGTGCAGTGGTGCAATCACAGCTCACCGCAGCCTTGACCTCCTGCTCAAACGATCCTCCCACCTCCGTCTCCCAAAGTGCTGGGATTGCAGACATGAGCCACCGCACCCAACCGTGTTATTTCTTAAGCTTTATAGTGCGTTTCCTGGTGTTTCTTATATTACTTTTTATGCCATTTTGAATGTCTGAAATCTTTTTTTAGAATTTCAAAATAAAAAGGGGCTTTTTTTTTTTTTTTTGAGATGGAGTCTCGCTCTGTCACCCAGGCTAGAGTGCACTGACACTATCTCGGTTCTGCAGCCTTTGCCTCCTGGGTTCAAGCGATTCTCCTGCCTCAGCCTCCCGAGTAGCTGGTACTACAGGAGCCCGCCACAATGTCTGACTAATTTTTGTATATTTTTAGTAGAGATAGGGTTTCACCATGTTGGCCAGGCTGGTCTTGAACTCCTGACCTCAGGTGATCCACCCACCTTGGGCTCCCAAAGTGCCGAGCATGAGCCATGGTGTCCGGCCCGAGGGGCTCTTCTTTAAACTAAAAAGAAGAAAACTTCTGTAAAATTGCATGTATATGCACACATACATATCCACCAATGATCAGCATTTTATACAATGATGAGATAATTCTGTTCATTTTTTGCTTCTCAAACTCTTGTTCTAGTTTACTGATAGTTTTATTTAGGACTTGGTGACTCATTCCCATTCATCCAACAAATACATATTGAATGCCATCATGGGAAGCCCTGGGTTTACAAAAAAGAAGAAGACCTGAGGCTTAAGCCAGGCAGAGCAATACACAGCTTGTGAACACTTAGTAAATGGTATTCTTTGCTTTGAAAATCTGAAATGAGCCTCTATTTAAAACTTTCTCACAGTTTCTTTCTAGGGACATTCTCAATTATTTGGGAGCAAATTGCCTTTGTGTTGGAAAGAAGCACTTGCGTAGCCCTTTTTGGTCATGAGAGGGTAAGTGGGCACGCATGACTTCAGGGCAAGGAATGAAAAAGGTATTTGTGTGTGTGTGGCTTGACAGAAGCTGCTTTTCCTAATTCCTCCTGGTAATCAGAGCCTTAGGGAGGAGGTGGGCACACTTGGATAGAGGCCAAGGAACTTACTGGGAAGAAATGAAAGGAGACCTTTATGGTAGATGCAGTATTTTAGAAGCTTTTGAATGGAGACAGAGCCAGGGACGGTGGCTCACGCCAGGCATGGTAGCTAACACACTGTCCCCTGTTCTTTGGCCACCTTAGGGCCAGAGCTCATCCCCTGGGACTTCCAGTTCCACTTAGGTAAGATATTGACTTGGTCAACAGTGGTTTCTGATGAGGATTCACCATGTCTGGGTGAGAGGTTCAAGGGTGGCTTCTCCCCAGACTGGATGAAGGTCATCTCCCTGACGCCCAGCCTCCTACACCCACACTAACCGCCCAGGTCCCCACGCTTCATCCTGCTCTCCAGTTTGCAGGATTCCCCTGTGTAGCATTTGGCCGTCAGGTTCTGCTCAGATCCACTAAGACTCCTTTCTATCAGTTTTGTGGCCCTGTCCCTTTCACTTCAGAGTGTAGATAAGTTTGGGGTAAACTAACACCCAAGTCCACTGTGGGATCCAGCCAAAGCTACTACCCACTGGGAGCTTTTCCAGAGAGCACATCCCTGCTTGACTCCCGACTCCCTTACCCGTCTCCCCAGAACTCATCTGTAAACCCAGTGGCTGACTCCTTTTTTTCTCCTTGAAGCATCAGCTGCAGGAGGGTGACCTGAGACCTCTTCCCACCTCATGAGCTTCCCCTCAGAACCCTAGGTGTTCTCTCTGCCAGCAGGTCTCTCGAAGCCATCAATTTTATTTTTATTTATTTATTTTACTTTTTAAATTTAGAGACAGAGTCTCACTCTGGTGGTGCAGTTATGGCTCACTGCAGTCTTGACCTCCTGAGCTCAAGCGACCCTCTCTCCTCTCGCCTCCCACACAGCTAAGACTACAAGCGTGTGCCAGCAAGCCCAGCTAATTGTTTTATGTTTTGTAGAGATGTGGGGGGTGGTTCACTATGTTGCCCAGTCTGATCTTAAACTCCTGGGCTCAAGTGATGCTCCTGCCTCAGCCTCCCAGGGGGCTGAGATTACGGGCGTGAGCCACTGGGCCTGGCCAGGGTCAGTTTTTAACAACATGAGGAACAATAACAGTTAAAACAAAACAAAAACAGTAAAGTTGTAAACTGATCAGAGGCTCTATCTTATTCTTGTCAAAGTATTTGAGGTCAGAATTGACTCCCTCAAGCTAACTAAATTCCTGAAGTTTTGGGGCAGTGTGATAGAAGGAGAAAAACTCAAGAGAGGTAACCAGCTTCCTGGAAATGTGGCAAGTGGAAACGAGAGCCAGTTCTGACTTGAAGAAGGCAGTGTGAATTAGTTTCACTTCATCTGGTGAAGCAGGATATACCAGTTATGCCCAGAAATAGGAAGATAACTTCAAATTATGACAAGTGCTGTGGCTGCAAAACCTAGGTTCAGATGAAGGAGAGTAATACGTCTGTTTGGATTTGGAAAAGAGGGGTCAGGGAAGCCTCTCCAAAAATGTGGTATTTTAACAGAGCTTGAGGCATGAGTTGTGTTGGGGTAAGGGAGGGATCTGTGCAAAGAAAACAGCATGTGCCAAGGTCCTGAGGCAGGAAGCCATGTGATGAACCCAAAGTAAGATCAGGATGGTCCTCAGTGAGGTAAGTGAGGGGGAAATGGCTCCCTCATGACATTGGAAAGGATGGCAGGGGCAGGTTGTGCAGGGCTTTATAAGCAGATGTTGAATTTATTTTTATTTATTTATTTTGACATGGAGTCTCGTTCTGTCACTCAGGCTAGAGTTCTGTGGCGCAATCTCAGCCCACTGCAACCTCCACCTCCTGGGCTTAAGCAATTCTCCTGCCACAGCCTCCCAAGTAGCTGGGATTATAGGCGCCTGCCAACACAGGCTAATTTTTATATTTTCAGGACAGATGGGATTTTACCATGTTGCCCAGGCTGGTCTCAGACCCCTGACCTCAGCTGATCTGTCAGCCTTGGCTTCCCAAGTGCTGGGATTACAGGCGAGCCACCGCACCCAACCCCAGACGCTGATTTTAAACATAAATCTTGCTCAGGCTGTTGTGAGGATAATGGACAGGAGCCAGGGAAGAATGGAAGCAGTAGTGTGCAGGGCCATCATTTTGGGATTCACTTACTTGGAATCAAAATTTAGTTCTCCACCTACTAACTATGTGACCATGGGTGAGTCACTTAACCTATCTGAGTCTTGATTTCATCATTTCAAAGATGGAAATCTCTATAGTACCCATTTCATTAGGTCGTTATGAGGATTGAAAAATAAAATGTGTATACACATTTTACACATTGTGTAAAACTGACACATAGTAAGTACCCAGTAGATGTCGGGTGATTAATGATTTATTGTTAGGCTGTTGTTACTATCTGTAAGAGGAGAGTGTCAGCCAGGCGCGGTGGCTCACAGCTGTAATCCCAGCACTTTGGGAGGCAGATCACGAGGTCAGGAGATCGAGACCATCCTGGCTAACACGGTGAAACCCCGTCTCTACTAAAAATACAAAAAATTAGCGGGGCATGATGGCGGGCGCCTGTAGTCCCAGCTACTCAGGAGGCTGAGGCAGGAGAATGGTGTGAACCTGGGAGGTGGAGCTTGCAGTGAGCTGAGATCGTGCCACTGCACTCCAGCCTGGGCGACAGAGCGAGACTCCATCTCAAAAAAAAAAAAAAAAAAAAAAAGTGTTGGAGTTTTAGGAGACCAATGACAATGCCATCTTCCTTCTGAGTTCGGAGTAAAATGAGAAGAAAGACAACAGAAGATGATAGGCATCTATCACATCTTTTTGACACGTACTGTGTGCTGTGAACAAAAGTAAACGAAAGGTCTTGCTCTTGTGGAGCTTCCATTCTAGCACAGGTGAGGAGAGTGAGGGTCTGGACAAAATAAATGTTTGAATCAGCAAGTTATATAGTACTTTTGAAGGTACCTCTTTTATTATTGATGATGAAAAATGTAACTTAGCTGGGCACGCTGGCTCACTCCTGTAATCTCAGCACTTTGGGAGGCCGAGGCAGATGGATCGCTTGAGGCCAGGAGTTCGAGACCAGCCTGGCCAACATGGTGAAACCCCTGTAAAAATACAAAAGTTAGCCAGGCATGGCACCTGTAATCCCAGCTACTCAGGAGGCTGAGGCAGGAGAATCGCTTGAACCCAGGAGGCAGAGGTTGCAATGAGCTGAGATTACACCACTGTACTCTAGCCTGGGCAACAGAGCAAGAGTCTGTCGAGAGAGAGAGAGAGAGACAGAGAAACAGAGAGAGAGAGAGACAGAGAGAGAGAGAGAGAGAGAGAGAGAGAGAGAGAGAGAGAGAAGAGAAGAGAAAGAAGTAGCTTAGATCTACAATCGGATCAATTTCCCTACAATTTCGTCCTAATAAAATCTAATCACAGTCAGAGCTGGGCAATCACAGCCACTCCCTAAGGCTCATTGCTTCAACGGGTAGAGCTTTCCCCGTAGCTAACCGTATAGTAGAAGGAAGACAAGACCTGATCTTCTTTCCTTAAATCAACTTACAATGAAAATTAACCCAATTAAAGTGTGCAAACAGATGAGTTTTGATACATTTGTACATTTGTGTATTCATCTTTACAATCAACATGTAGAATATTTCCAGGCCAGATGCAGTGGCACATGCCAGGTGGGCAGATCGCCTGAACTCCGGAGTTCAAGACCAGCCTGGGCAACATGGTAAAACCCTGTCTCTACAAAAAATACAAAAAATTAACTGGGCATTGTGGCATGTGCCTGTAGTCCCAGCTACTTGGGAGGCTGAGGTGATAGGATGGTTTGAGCCTGGGAGGTTGAGGCTGCAGTGAGCCAAGATGGTGCCTCTGCATTCCAGCCTGGGTGACAAAGTCAGACCTCATCTCTAAAAAGTAATGATAATAAAATAAAGTCAGTCAATATTTTCACTTTTGGGATAAAAAAAGAAATAATATTTCTATTACTCCAGAAAGTTCTCTCATGTCCTTTTGCAGAAAGTCTCAACTCCCCCACAACCCAGGCAGCAAACTTATAGATTAGTTGCCTTTTTCTAGAATTTCTTTTAAATGTAATCCTAGTATGTACTCATTTGTTTTTTTTTTTTTTTTTTTTTTTTTTTTTGAGACAGAGTCTCGCTCTGTCGCCCAGGCTGGAGTGCAGTGGCGCGATCTCGGCTCACTGCAAGCTCGCCTCCCGGGTTATGCCATTCTCCTACCTCAGCCTCCCGAGTAGCTGGGACTACAGACGCCGCCACCTCGCCAGCTAGTTTTTTGTTTTTTTGTAGAGACGGGGTTTCCCTGTGTTAGCCAGGATGGTCTCGATCTCCTGACCTCGTGATCCGCCCGTCTCGGCCTCCCTTACCCAGCAAATTTTTAAGACTGTTCTGTGTGGTTTTTTGCATCAGTGTTTGTTTGTTTGTTTGTTTGTTTTGAGACAGAATCTCGCTCTGTCACCTAGGCTGGAGTGCAGTGGTGCGATCTCGGCTCACTGCAAGCTCTGCCTCCCGGATTCACACCTTTCTCCTGCCTCAGCCTCCTGAGTAGCTGGGACTACAGGCGCCTGCCACCATGCCCGGCTAATTTTTTGTTTTTTTCTTTTTCAGTAGAGACAGGGTTTCACCGTGTTAGCCAGGATGGTCTCGATCTCCTGACCTCGTGATCCTCCCTCCTTGGCCTTCCAAAGTGCTGGGATTACAGGTGTAAGCCACCGCGCCCGGCCTGCATCAATGTT
>NC_044559.1:14794083-14859523 GCF_007565055.1 Rhinopithecus roxellana
CAGCATAACTAAAAAGCTCTTCATCTACTCACAAATACCTATGATTGCTTTATTGCTAAAAATGTCTTAAGCCAGGTATGGTGGTGTGTGCCTGCAGCTGCAGCTAGTTGTGAGGCTGAGGCAGCAAGATCATTTGAGTCCAGAAATTCAAACCCAGTCTGGGCCTCATAGTGAGATCGCATCTCTAAAAGAAAAAACAAAAAAAGGCCTAAAATTCTATAAATTGTCTTTATTTCAAACATTTAAATTTAGAAAACTCATTTACATAGTGCACAAATTAATTCTTCAAAATACAGTTGAAAATGATGAAGCCCCCTTCACTGTTCGGAAAGAAGAAGATAATAGCTGTGTTTTCTCTGGAGTAAAGAGTTCAGAGTCCTACCAATGGGACAAAAGGGCCAGGAAGGCATACAAAGCCAGTGGTTTTGCTATTTCAAATCACTGGTGGGGTGAGAGACGGTAAGAACTATCTTTTTCCTAGTTATAAACTAAGGGAAATCATGAAGAAACACTAACGCTAAATTTTATGTAAGCTTGCACAAATGCACAAATATATATGCACATCCAAAATAAAAGTACGAATCAGTCAATGAAAATTTGTTAGCAATGCAAAATGGCACACCAAAGAAAGAACTCTTGCCCAGACTGGAGGTAGTAAAGAAAAGAATAAACAATAAACAATTATTTTAAAAACCACAGTATGCATATGGAAATTTTTTTAGAAGTCATAGTCAGAGTAGAATGCTTATAAATTCAGGTTGTAAATGAATTCACACTGAAAACATCATACAAATTAATTCATTTTATATTTTAAAGCCAAAAGTAGGTGCAGTGCAGAACCTGAAAAAGACTTAGTTTCTATGAGAAGAAAAAGAAGTACAATCTCAGAAACTGTGAAAATGAATTTTTATATCTAATGTATGCTGGATAAAATATTCATGAAATGAAATATTTCATCATATATATATATGTATGTATGTATTACATAGTCATGACTGAAGGTTTTAGTTACAAAGTTACTTCTGTCTAGACACCTCTTTGAATTTAAGCAAAGATTAACCTAGATGAGAAGCATTAGAACCACAAGTAAATAAAACTCTTTTTTTGTTTTTTTTTTTTTTGAGACAGGGTCTCACTGTGTCACCCAGGCTGGAGTACAAGTGGCACAGTAATAGGTTACTACAGCCTCCACTTCCTGGGCTCAAGCGATCATCCTGCCTCAGCCTTCTGTGTAGCTACTGCCTCCACTCCCTGGGCTCAAGGGATCATCCTGCCTCAGCCTTCTGGGTAGCTAAGACTACAGCCCCACTCTAATCCAGTTATTTTTAAATTTTTTTGTAGAGATGGATTCTCATCATGCTGCCCATGCTGATCTCGAACTCCTAGGCCCAAGCAATCTTCCTGATTTAGTCTCCCAAAGTGCTAAGATTATAGGAATGACTCACTGCGCCTTGCTATAAAAATCTGTTTTATTTATAAAAAGCAGCTTAGCCATAATGCTAGTACTTCTTAGTAAGATACTAAGAAATACCTTATTGAAAGCGTTTACCATTCGAGTACAATCTGAGAATATGCCAACTGGCATGTTCTTGAATTATTGGCTACATGGTATTTTTTCTTTTGTTATCAAAGGATTTTACCATATGTATGACTATAAGAAAAATATAACCATCTAATGCATGTGAGAAATATAAAGATAACTCTGATCATACACTACAAATTTGTTCTAATTTTAAAAATCCTAACCTAGAATATCTTATAATAGAATAGACTGTTGTATGTAATTACTTATACTATTCTATCTAATAAGGCTTTCCATTTTAAGCAGCAAGTTGACTTCCTTATGATAGAATATGACTATCAAAAATTTGTAGCAATCACTAGGATTGGATAAGCAGCGAGAAGAAAAATAAATTTTACAGTTAAGTATGACTGAACTAGCATATGGTAACTCAAAACATTAATATTGAACTTTATTATTTTATGTTATCCTTACTGAAGTCCATGAAATTGGTTCGATCATCTAACCATTTTACAAATAAGAAAACTAAATCAGGAAACAATCAATATTGCCAAGGTCACACAGTAAAAGAAACAGAATTTTAACTTTTTCTGGGTCAAGAGCATAAGCTGTCCACTGTGGTATAATCATTAAAGCTTCTGAACAACTGCATCAGGAAGAAAGAGGCAATTTCCTCCCAATTACCCAGATAAGGAAATGGAGGCTAACAGGGGTCAGGCCTAATGAACGTCTCAGAAAGTCAAACCTAGGCCATCTGATTGTCGGCATATGACACCACTTCCTCACAGGGTATGACACAGAGGGAGCACCACAACACCTTTTACTCCACAGAAATGAAGAGGAACATGTAGGTCATGTGACAAAAACTGGCGTTTTCTAAGCAGATCATTAGAAAGTAAGTTTGAAGCCTGGGAGACACAAGCAAAATTAAAAGAAACAAGAAAAGAATGGCCAATCATAGAATTTTTCTGGGTGTAGGAAATACCAGAAATTAACTACTCATGATTTCACAGGTGGTAAGGTAATTCTGCACACAGAGGTGCTATATATGGCCCAGATCCATGGACAGTGAGGTTCAGAACTGGCAGTTTCAAGTCACATTGCCCTTTTTACCAGGGACCACTTCCCAACTCAGGGAAAACATAAAGATGGTTTACCTTCACCCATGTGAATCTGAGTGATCAAAAAGACATCTAGACAGTAGTGACCAGCTAGTCCTTGCAGGGTAAGCACAAGTCGGAAGGAAGAGGAAGAGAAACTAAAGTAACAAGTAAGTTCACCAAGGAAGAGCATGTAAAAACCCATACAGAGAAATGAGCAGCATTCATGGAGGTAGAGCAAAAGAAGAAATTTCTATAAATAATATGAATGAACTTAGAAACAGAATGTCAGAAGAGTGAAGAGGGAAGCTTCTCCACGGTGTCATGGATCCAAAGTGCTATTTCAGTCATTTACTAACAGCAGGAGGAAAACTGCACATGTACCTTAAAGAAAGCACCTAAAAGTACATTTAAAGTACCTTAAATAAAATGCTTACCTTCAATAAAAAATTCTTTGCATATTTTATCATTTCAAATATATTTAAGAAAGTAAGACACAGGATTCTACCTTTTATTAAAATCTACAACCAAAGGAATAACAGTTAATCGTTCAGTAATAATGTTTAATCTAACATAACTTACTCCCAAGTCAAAAGCAAAAACTTAAAAATTCAAATAGTCATTATATTGAGCCACAGAAATACACCAAGTCACTGCCTAAGTCATGTCCAATATTAGACAACTAAATTACCAAAAAGTTTCACAGATTGTTCAATGGAAAAATCTCTTAAAAAATAACAAATATATTATTTTATTTGAATCAAGACCTATTTTTCTTGGCCAACCTACAAAAATATGTTTCTCTTTCTAAGAGTTCAGGACATTAATACCAAAGTCTCAGCCAAAAGTTTATAAAAGTATTACTGAACTGGGTCTGTTTATGATTATAATACAAAGTTCTCAGGAAAATTAGTCCCCCAAGGGACTTAAAATATGAGTAATTCAAAAAGCATAGATTTCTGTTGATATAATCAAACTAACATTCCTTGCCCTCCCCTCAAACTTTCTCCAATTTAATCTAGAGGAGATTCTTGAAAAGTTAAACATTCAATGTAAGAAAATATATACTATCTATGGAATAAGATATTTTTTATCAAAATGGTTACTGTAAAAATGTTTTCAGAGAAGAACATTTCCAGATATACAAATTACAAGCAGAAAGCCCTTTACAATAACAAATGTATCCAATAAAAGCATGGTTACACTAGGCTGCAAACATATGTGACAGAGACCCAATGCCTCCACATGTTGAGTCATGCCTCTCTCGAAAACAAAACAAATTAAAAACTCAGAGGAACAGATATGGGTCCTGCCCTCTTTAAAAAGACATAATTAAAATGAAATTTGAGAAGTGCAAGGATGGGGAAAGAATAAGACACTATTATGTGTGCCTCCCATTGGTTTTGGCAGGGATGGGGTGTGGCTAAGAATAATGAGCTGAAGGAGGCAGGTGGCAGGAGATCAGAAGAGCAGATCCTAGGCAGGATAAAGGGAAGAGTTGGCCAGCATGTTCAAAGGCCCAGAGATGCAAGAACAGCATGGATCTGGAGACTAGAGTGAGTTCAGCAGGGCTGCCTAACCTGGAAATGCACCCTGAAGCAGCTGCGATATACATGGTGAAGGAACACCAGGAAGACTCAAAAAGGACAAAAACACCAATATCAACCCTCACACTTACAGAGTATTTCATGTGTTTTAGCTACTGTTGTAAAAGCTATCTTAAGAGCTTTCCATGACTCATCTCATCTCATCCTCACAATCCTCTGAAATATATCACAATAGATTATGAAGCTTGCTCTGACACTTAGAAAGTTCAGGAGCTTACTCAGCATAAGACATGCTGTACAATTCTAATCCAGGTTGCTGCAACTTCAAGCAGCTGTTAACCACTTCACCCACGGTGTTCCTGGGTATGGTCAGAGCCCCAAAGTGTGTTAAGCAGTGCTCCTGACCACACATCAGTCTAGCCACAGTGGACAAGGAGATGTAAACACAGAGGAGGGCTGCAATGTTGTGTAGTGACCCAGGAGAGCTGTTGACAGCTTGGACTTTGGAAGTAGTAATGAAGATGCAGAGGGACGAATGAATTTAAAAAGACAATTACCAAGATTAGAGGCATACAGAAAAGAGGAGGAAAAAGTAAAGAACACCCTAAATATCACTTGCTGATAAAAGGTGCAAGCATCAGGATCCTGGACTGTCTTTTCCTTGGTGAAAATAGCCTCAAATAACATGATAACTACCACATTCACACACCAGCACGTATCACATTCACATGAGGTTTTGCTGTGAGCTGCACAAATTCTGTGTTTATTTTGATCAAGCATAAAATTAATTTAATTAATTAGAACAAGTTGACATATAAGAGACAGAAAACAAAAATAAATAAAGTTATCAGGGAATAGTAAAAGATACTTAAACATTCTGTCATTCTAAACACTTACATGCAATTTTAGAAATTCCACATTTGATATCTATTATTAATTTAATACTTATTTATCCTGTGTATATATGTGCATAGCTGTTTCTGGTTTACATTTTGATATTGTAGATAACAGAAAAAAAAATTAAGAAGGAAGTCACTGCATTTGTGGCTATCTCTGATACTTTCTGTTGTAATTGCAGATGGCAACACTTCATCATCGCAACTTCTTAAACATCAGAAAGGGAAACGTTTGGAAACATCAAGAACAATCTAAAATCAGTTGCTTCCCAGAGTCAACTAATCAGTATATCCAAAGACACAGAATTCTTACCAGCCAGGACTTCCAAACACTCATTTAAGCCAATAAATGATGGAATAATGAAAGAAAGAGAAAGACTACCAGATCCGAATAGTTAGTAAAATAATGAGAATACAAATTGGCAACAACCTTTCATGGAATGAGAAAGGTTACAAATGAGACACTAATATCTGTTGACTAAGCCCCTAAATAGACCAATCCCATCAACAGAAATCTTGTATCTCAAGAAGGTGTGCTTTCTTCAGTGAACCCAAGCAATCAAGAAAAACACAGTATGTTTAAGTTTGGCAAGAAGACTACACTCATTCACAAAAGTTGCAGTATTTCACATAGGTGGCTTCTATACTGTCATAGAACATACAGTCTAAAACATAACAGGAAAAAAGTTAACACAGAAGTAAATTACAAAGCACCCCACTTTGGGACATACTAAGGGAAGAAAACACTATTGATTCTGTTCAGACAGAATTTATGGGCTAAAGTTACTGATGAGAACACAGCATAAAACTCTTACTTTTCAAGAATCACTTAGTGAACTACCCATCTTAAAAAAAGAAAATCTTGTCCTTTTTCTGTCCCCATTATTCTACTCATTTTCATTCTAGCCAAGTATGCAAAAACAACAACTATCAAATAGGAGATAGGAATGGTCAGGGGTAATAACTGAATTCCAGTTAACATAAAAATATGGGACGGGCGCGGTGGCTCAAGCCTGTAATCCCAGCACTTTGGGAGGCCGAGACAGGCAAATCAGGAGGTCAGGAGACCAAGACCATCCTGGCTAACGTGGTGAAACCCCACCTCTACTAAAAAAATACAAAAAACTAGCTGCACGAGGTGGCGGGCACCTGTAGTCCCAGCTACTCGGGAGGCTGAGGCAGGAGAATGGCGTGAACCCAGGAGGCAGAGCTTGCAGTGAGCCGAGATCCCGCCACTGCCCTCCAACCTGGGCGACAGAGCAAGACTCCGTCTACAAAAAAAAAAAAAAAAATCAAAATATGAATCAAATACGAGATTCAAAATATGAAAGAATACACAAGTTATGCCAAAGGTAAGAACTTTCAGAAAGTCTCATTTGATTTATGTGAATTTTATATACTTAACATTTCCAAACACATTATTTAAAAGATTCAAAGTTAGTCAACCGAAGAAAAACGTTTCTTAAACCTATACTTACCAATGTTTTTCCATAAGATTATTCAGGCAAATTTACTAAATATATTGCACTTGAATTAAAAAACAGTAACTTTAATGAAAACTGGTCACTTAAAAATGGATTTTTTGCAGTGTCTGAAGGCTTCCCTTTACTCAAACTCCGATAATGTCCACCAAGAAATTAAGGAAGGAAGGAAAACACTGAGAGAAGAAAAAAGGGAATCCAAGGCATTTCAGAGTGATTGACATCTGAGCAAATGCCAAAGAACTGAACTCCATGCTCTAACAGAGCAACAAGAACTCAACTCCCTCCCCAAGACATCCTTTTCCCGAACTGTTGTTTATTTGTCCGAGGAAAGGGGAAGCTTTTGAATGGTCTGTGCTCCTAAACAATATAGGAAGCCCACTTGCAGCCTGTATGTTGGCCAACTGCATCAACAGCCTTCCGTTTTAGAGAATGTGTAAAGGGAGATATTTTAAAGGTATAACTGATCAAGTCAGTTTAATAGACTGCATACAACATCATGTCACAATGTGAGATGATAGAGTGAACAGGGTCTCTTGGGCATTGCTAGTGGAGTGCAACATGGTACAATGTCTATTGAGGTCAGGTTGACAACATCTATCAAAGTTACAAATGTATATAATATTCATGTACAATGTGTAAACATACACTTTCATTTTTAGGCATGTATCTGCGAGAAACTCAATACAAAATGACTTATCTATAACGGGTTATTTACTACAGTATACTTATGCAACAGCAAAGCACAGTAAATAACCTTAATGCCCATCAATAAACATTGGCCCAGCTATACAAAGGAAAATTATCAAAGTGTTTCAAAAATGGACACCTTTTATGTGTCGGTCTGTCAAGGATTGCCACGCTATTATTAAGAAAAAAAAATCAAAGCACAGGATATTGTATTAGTATTTACATAAAAAGGTGAAAAGAGAAAATGTTTTCATATTTGCTCATAAAAGCATGGTACCATGTGAAAGGAGCCACAAGAAACAAATAACTGTGGCTGCATACAGGGAGGACACCTGGCTAATAGACAGTTGGGGGAGAGAGACTACTATTTTGCATATGCATGTATAATGTTTGATTTTGGAACTATGAATATATTACCTTTGCAAAATTCAAACAAATATTTTAAAAATTAAAAAAGAAATAATGTTATCAAATTAATCCCCCTATAGTCTGAAGAGTTATACTGTATCCCATGGGAACAGGGACGATCCGAATCCTGTGTCTCATACAGATGTTTAATGAACGCTAATGATAATAAGGAATAGGGACAACTATCATCACCAACTCGAAAAAACAAAAAGTCCTCTACAGCCTGTATGGGGTATCCTCACACCAGGATACGCTTCACTGTCGAAGAAACGTTTTATGCAATACCATAATGAAGAATATTTCCTCTGTATTTGAAAATGATTTCCAAAACTCAAAATAATTCTTGCATCAAATATCAATTTCTACCAAATATCCATGTACAAAAAAAGCTTTACTCAGAGAACTGAGGAAAATACTCCCCAAAAGCTATATACTAGGTATTACATATTAATAGATGAGAATTTGTAACATCCATATTTCATATATTGAACATGTAAGCAAACATCCATTGTTCCTAGAATAAGAAAAAATTCATCTCCAAGAAAAAAATTTTGCCAGTTTGGGGTCCTAAATTAACAGTATAATTTATTTTCATTTGAATAAATATGAAAAACCCCTGGACTCTCTGAAGAAAAAAATTTTAAACAGATAAAATCAGCTCACAAACAAATAAAACACGTAATATTTTATGGAGGGAATATTTAACTATGTTATGTTCAAGTCAATTGCTTATAAATTATTCAATATAATCAAATGGTTTGTTCAAATATTGTTTTTCCAATTTAACAAAATTTATGTCACTTTAGTGATATAAATATGAAGAGTTATTTAACTATTTCCAGATAATTAAACATCTTAAATATTTAATTAAATATTTTTAGAGCTAATAGAGTTGACAACTATCTTGGGCCTCTAAGAACACTTTTTTGGCTTTTCCTTTTGTCCCACAAAAGTCTCACATAAGTAGCTCACAGCAGCTCTTACCCTCTGCCCCCTCACTGCCTCTACAAAGCCTCTGGAGAGGCAGGTGGCTTTCCCAACGCTACTGTGATCAGCGGTGATAGAGCAGACACCACCGGACGCAGGCCAGCAGGGACAGACTAAGCGTGCTCATCTTCTAACACTTGAATCCATGCTCAACTACAAGACATTCTTGAAGAAAGTTCACAAACAATTAAACTTATGCACAAGAAAGGCTGTGCTCTCCATCATATCAAGATTTTTAAAAAAAGGAACTTTGCATTACTTTGAGAGAACTTACATGTCCCCCCATTTCTTGGTCTTTTGGTTTATAATCATTTTTTCTTTTTGTCATATGCAGATGCTAAGTTACAAGCAATAATGTCATCAAAATAGTACAACTATTTATGAGGTTTACAAATGTACATGTCTTCAGCAAGTTTTCATTTATTTACCTATAATCTACAGTTTATAGCTCATAATTAATGAAAATCACAATATCACATTATATGGCATTATAAAAGAGTCAATACAGTTCACCCAACAAAGATCCACTCATAATACAAGATATCAGAAAAAGTAAGGATATTATAAACTTTTTCCTTTCAGTTTATTGAAAGACTTATTTACCCAAAAGTATATGAGGGTTCACTAGGAGCTACAGTAAACAAGACAATGCCTGGGCCATTTTAGGACACCAAAACAGACAGAAACAAAGGGAAAAAAATAAGAAAGAAACAAAAGACAAATTTAGATTCATAAATATCACAGAGTAAAGGATGGTGAGCAAAGAGACAATAATGGAAGGCTCCAGGGATATCACCTGCCATTAAATGGGGGGATGGAGGAAGGTCCCTGAGGGGAAGATAGGTGACTGCATGAAAGCTAAGAGGGAACAAAGTGTGTGAACTGTGAAGGAGTGCAAGCCAGGCTGGTGCCACGATGAGACAGATGTTTGCCAGGGAGGACTGGGGTTGAGTCTATATGCTGATAGGAAAGTTCTAGCAGAGAGAGAGAAAAACAAGAGACATTCATGATTGCGTAGACAGGAGATTACATGCATCACTCCGCAGACAGGAGATTAATACAACAGCAATGTCCTAATACTGGGAAGGGTTGGGAGACAGGATCAGAGTGAAAACTTTGACATTTGAGAGGTCAGGGAAGCTTCTGCACATGAGGAAGGGCAGGGCTGTAAAAATGGTGGTGGGAATCACACTTTCATTTCTTCAATGGAATAAAAAGCTAGGTCATAGGTAGGAAAAGAGGTGGTGCTTCTCAAAGGGTTAAACTTAATTCCAACACATATCAAGATTGCGATTCCATCTTACAATTTGGAAATGACAGTAACCTATAAAAAGAAAAAAGCTCAGTCTTCCAACCTTGCGAAGTTATGTATTAAAAATAAAAACATTTTTTAATTTTTTTTTGAGACAGAGTCTCACTCTGTTGCCAGGCTGGAGTGTAGTGGTGCGATCTTGGCTTACTGCAACCTCTGCCTTCTGGGTTCAAATGATTAGCCAGCCTCAACCATCTGAGTAGTTGGGATTACAGGAGTATGTCACCACACCCAGCTAATTTTTGTATTTTTAGTAGAGACAGGGTTTCATCATGTTGGCAAGGCTGGTCTCAAACTCCTGATCTTAAGTAATCCACCTGCCTCAGCCTCCCAAAGTGCTGAGATTACTAAAAATAATAAAGGAAAAACATGGTTCATATATCTACAGAAGTCACAAAAATACTATAGGGCACATATACCCAGGCCTCAGTGGTGGAAAGAAAACATAAAACCATTGGGTAAAATGTTTGAACACTGAAGACGGAATTTTTTAGGGCCATTTCAAGACCATGTTGAAGGCAACTGGAAAAATCCTGGATAGAAATAGATTAAAAAGTCTATATAGCTAGATCATAAAATTCCAAAATTAAAAATGACTTATAAAAGTGATTCGATTTCTACAAGCAGGCTTGTAGGACACAGGCAGTGAAAACAACACACTGTAGGCTGAAAATGTTAATGCAATTTCATAACCAGTATTTTTTAAAGAAAAGCAGTTGCACAGCTCATGGAACGTAGATGGAACGTAGAAATAAAGAACAAAATTTCAAAAGCAAATGACATACAGATGGGTGGGAATAAAAAGAGTTATAGTACAAAGCATGTATTCCTTCCATTGTCATATTTAATCATACAGCTCACAACAAAAATCTTTAAGACTGCCTGCAATGAAAATATGCAAAGGCACCTGAAAGTCAAAGTTAAAAATGAAAATGTATCTTTATCTGTACTGCAAGCTCTAAATGTCCAGTTCTAGCAGCAGTATTCACAGGTAAGAAAACCATCAGCTCCTAACAGATTTCCACTGAAGGTTTATCCACACACCACCAAAGATTTTTCACTCTGTAAAATTTCTAACTTACTTCCCCGCTGCTTGCAGGTTTTTACCTCCATAGGCCAAAGCAGCAATAAATAAAGACAGTTGTAAAATTTGTTTTAAAGGATAAATTGATGAGTACCCCATTCAACTGCATACCCCAGATGCAAAAGCAAATGAGTGATGCTGTGGCCTCCAAACTCCATTCATATCACAAAGGGACCCAGATGCTTAGCAAGTGGCCAAGCAGAAGCCCTCATAAGATACTTAGCATTCTTAATGGTATCCTTACATTTAATCTTATTAAAACTACACATGCTCGCCAAAAACAAAAGGGAATATAGGAAATGGAAGCAGACATAGACATTAACACTGATGTCATTTTTGTGTCAGATTATGTTGTTCAAAAAAGAATCAAGAGATGGTTTTAAAAGATTAAATTTTATTCTAATTCTGGTAAGATGACACCAAAGTAAAAATCAAATTGTGAAATGACAATGGGGGCATTAGAAATACACCAGGGATGAAAATAAACCACCTCAGCATACCAAATGTTACTTCCAATACGGGAGGAGAAAAATAAAATTTAAGAAAATGAGATACCCAATACATGAGGGAGTTGTTGAGGTGTAACCAATAAACCTAATGTTACCTAAAAAGATAGGAAAGAAAACATCTTATGAGTGTCTTCATATACAAGAAACTGAGTCTGCACTGAAATGTGTGCTATGTCACTTCAGCTTTGCCTACAAAGTTAACATCTGCCAAATGGGTATGATCTTCCCTATTTTGTATAAAATGAAAATGAAGTCCGTATGGTTTATCTATCTTTGATTCTTTCCATACAACCAGTCTTAGGGGTCAGAAAACAGGACACACTCATTGGAGGGGCAGGTTTCAAACCCTGAAACATGCTTCCCAGACTAACTACATCTTGTGTTGTTAAATATATGGAAAAGTAAAATGCCATCTGGTATTCCTAAAAGTAACCCTGCACATGACTGGAAGCTCCCCAGAAAATACATGCGTCCTTCTAAGAAGAACGTGCACCAGAGCTCCACACTCCGGTCCTGTGCTTCCACTGCGGTTTCTAGTCCAGAATTCTTGGATAATAAAAGCAGAAAATATGTAGGGATCATGGAAAATAATGTGTCCCATACATATAGGGTGTTTTCATCACTGTTTAAAAAAAAAAAATGTTTTTAACACGTGTTAGAATACCAGGCATTCTATTATCAAAGCACAACAAAATAATCTGCTATTGGCATTAATATATCCAGGTAACAAGTCTCTTAAAAGGTTGTTTTGGTTTTATTTTGGGTGTTATTGTGAACATGACAGATTTCTCTTATAAAATAAAAGCTCTGGTATTTTATAACGAAAACTAAGTTTAATTTTAAAACAATCTTGATGTTTTTAGTTTTTACATTTGGTGTTGCTAGAGATAAACACAATTATTTTGCTTCTCTACAAATTTTATGAAGGTTTGCCAACTGGTAAATAATATTAAAAAATCCCCTTCCTTTTCACAGAACTTTCAGAATTTGGAGGCAACGGGCTTATTTTTAACCAAATAATATGAACAGTCATTTGGATCCTCATTGACTACAGGCTACAGAATTAACAACCTCCCAAAAAACACATTTTAATTACTATCTGGCAGCATCAGAATCTATCCTTAAGTCTCACCAATGATGGCAGATAACATGAAGCCCTATCTATTCCTGTATCAGAATTTCTATAGCTCTTCCACGGTTAAATGCTGTGACCCCTCAGTCATTTCCCTGACTGATCTGAAGCTACTGTAATCAGATTGCTGAATAAACCACCTCCTACTGTAATTAAGAAAACACAGGCATTGGGGGGAAGCCACGGTGGCTCAGGCCAGTTGTCCTGGCGCACAAGGAGGCAAGGCTACGCGTTCGAGGCCAACCTGGGCAACGTTTAAAAAGCCTCACATCTGTCAAAAAAAAAAAAAAAAAAAAAAAAGAAAGAAAATACAGGCATCGTGGCTCACATCTGTAATCCCAGTACTTTGGGAGGCCAAAGCAGGAGAATCACTTGAAGCCAGGAGTTTGAGACCAGTTTAGGAAACACAGTGGGACCCCACCTGTACAAAAAATATTTTTTTTAATTAGTCAGGCGTGATGGTGCACATCAGTAGTCCCAGCTACTCAGAAGGCTAAAGCAGGACGATTGCTTGAGCACAGAAGTTTGAGGCTTTCTATGACTGCACCACTGCACTACAGTCTGGGCAACAGAGCAAGAACCCTGCCTCTTAAAGATTAAAACAGAAAAAAGATAAGAAAACATTACCATTTCATACTCCAGAAAACATCCTCTTTATGTCAGCTAGATAGTTCTAGATCTCAGGGAAATTAGAACTTTTTTTTTTTTCCCACTTAGAAAAGGCTGGTAAGCATTTGGGCAAGGAAGGGGATTTTCCTCTATGTAGGCAGATCAGTGGGAAAAAAAACAACTCTGGCAAGTCTTGTGGACACAGGAACCACAGGTTGACCATCCCAGACACCCACCATTTTATAAGAACAAGCTAAAACCTAGGCAAAACTTACTTCCACAATTATATTGACTAGCCTGGAGAAAAACACATTTTTTAAAAACTGCCTCCATAAAACCTGGATATGCTGAAAAATGTTTTTTTCACTATTTTTACATTTACTTTTGCCCTCAATCTTTAAGAATTTGGCTGTAAATTATAATGAAAACAAAAAATTAAACTCACAGAAACTTACCTTTTCAAATAATTTGTGAATATAACTTATATATTGTGTATTGTATTAGTCTGTTCTCATGCTGCTGATAAATACATACCCGAGACTGGGCAATTTACAAAAAGAAGAGGTTTAATGGAAATACAGTTCCATGTGGCTAGGGAGGCCTCACAATCATGGCGGAAGATAGGGAGGAACAGGTCACGTCTTCCATGGATAGCGGCAGGCAAAGAGCTCGTGCAGGGAAACTCCCATTTGTAAAACCATCACAGTTCATGAGACTTACTATCACGGGAACAGCATGGGAACGATCTGCCCCCATGATTCAATTACCTCCCACCAGGTCCCTCCCACAATATGTGGAAATTGTGGGAGTTGCAATTCAAGATGAGATTTGGGTGGGGACACAGCCAAAGCATACCATGTATCATGTGAATACTGTTTATAACGCATAAATATTCTCAAAAGTATAAAGAAAAAGCATCACAGCTCCAGAAAGTGACAAAGGTATATAAAATAAAAAGGAAAAAAGGTATCATCATTGCTCCCAAACCGCTGTCCTCTGAGACTTTGAGACTTGACACTGGATGGTGGGATTCCTTCGTGGCTGCCAAAGGTACAAAAGTGAGGTACACATTGGCATTGTGTCTTCATCAATAAACATTTAAGTTAGTTTTCCCTCCAGTTTGCCTCAGTTTGTATAATCTCCAACTAAATGATGTTTTTCTTGATGAAGAGAGCCCTAAAACATGAATTTTGCTCCAAAGGTCAGGGCAGTAATTCCCCTATAACAGAGCTTAAGCAGCGGTTGGAATGTGCCTTGTGCCTCCTTGCTATTTCTGCTAATTGGGCTCAGGCCTATTCATCCAGAGAAGGTTGTGAAAATGGCAGGCTCCCAATTAGCTTATGTTTTCCTTAAGGTCCCTCTACCTTCTGGTCCTAAATTCTTCCAATCACGTATCACAAAGTTCCTGCTGCCTCTTCTGTGGAATTTATTAGTTGCAATAAAGTGTGGGGATATAAGAACAAAGTCAGCTTATGACCTATTATCTGTCAATATCAAACTATATTCTATGCTGAGTCAGGGAAACAGTTACCATTAAAACGGAATTTGAACTTCTTAAAATACTGTCAAACATCAAAACTAAAAGTGTTGTTTTTTTGTTTGTTTGTTTGTTTCTTGAGTGTCAGAGTCAAAATTTCAGAAGCATAAAAATGTTTTCAAAGTAAGACAACTACAAACCATTTAGTTTTCAAATCTTTTGTTTTCTCTGAGATCTCCCCTCTTATGTCAAGACTGACATAAAAGGATGCTTAAGAGACACACAGTCCTCCACCTTGTGAGATGACTCTGATGTAGGATTCAGCTATGGGCTACTCTGAACAAGGTGATTAGTCACTGAAAACCCTGACTACTCTTTTTGGAAATCATATTATGCTTGCTGCTACAGACTTCTAATAAGATATATAACCTATCTTTTCTTACTGAAGTGAAACTAAATAATATTCTTATAGAAAGAAGATTCACTATCCCCATAAGTAGGATGAATACCATCCAAAGAATAAGACACTCTAGACTTCTAGAGGGGCCGGTTGGCTTAGCACTTTAAAGCACTCTTTTGCCTTTCCATTCCTTCTGCTTATTCCCACTGGCAAAGCTGGTAAGGTCATAACGGCCTTCAGAAACAGATAATGAGAGATAAGTACTAAGTAGAAAACAGAGCAAAAACAAAACCACTGGAGGCACATAAAATCTAGAACTCTGCTGACCTCGCTCCAGACCACACAATTTAAGGAAGATGGCCATCAGTTCTACACTGGTGTTCCCAAATTGGAAAGGCAGAGGGTTTTTTTTTTCTTTTTTTAAGCATACAAACTATTTTTTCATCTACATGATGCAATCCTCTTTATTATGTTTAATAGCAAAAACTAAAGAGAAAAAGAAAGCCTCAGAGGAGACATCAGGTCATTAAAGTCAGATGACTTCTGGGAATGGTTAACAGAATAAATCCATAATTAAATGGGAATAGGTGGAACAGATTTTTAGTGTATAAAGCATAACCTAAGACTCCTCTTCTACACAAACAATAGTGCTTACTTCTGAAAAAATTTGAGAGGGAGTTTTGTTTTGTTTCTGTGGTTCTTGTTCTCTTCAATAGATTTTACTTTAATTATTCTGCTGGATGTGAAAACATCAATGGCTTCTACTCTTCTAGTATACAGTCTCACTCAAATCAAGCTGCAGGAATGGAACATCATTTTTTTTACACTTATGCCAAATAAGATGTTTTTAGACTTAGGTACCCTCTCAGTCTACCCAGACAACTAACTCAAGTAACTTCAACAGAAGCAAATCAAAGCTCGGTATTTGCTGTGTGTGGCTTCTCGACGCCATCTCTTTTGCTTAAAAAAGAAACTATTTTATAACAAAATTACAAAGAATATACTACTTCCTTAAAAACAGGTCTACAATGACAATAGAAAAATAAAAGTTATATCTTCATAATATAATTAAGTTGTATCATATTTTAGAAACTCTGGGCTACCAATCTTTTTCTACCAATTTTGGAGTTAAAAAAAACAAACAAAAAACAGTTCCTATTTAGCACATTCATATTCAGCCAACTTCTGGTTGTCACTCCCTACCCCTGCCCACACATCCCTTGCTTAACAGATGCGACTGTGTGCAGTGACGGGCAACCGTGTTTCGGGGAAGATAAACAAGTGGGCTCCCACCACAGCCCCAGCTCCAGGGGTCAAGCTCTATCCATCGAAACCTGTACTGGTGCTTTTACTCCCTTTGATTTTGACATGGGCAGAAGAGTAGGGCAATTCCAGCCAACAATCACAATTAGGGATCTGTCAGGAGGTTATTAGGAAAAATGTATTTGCTTTTACAAAGAGCCACAAAAAGAAGACAAAGGCCCTGTTCCCCTTCCTTTGAGCAAGGATGTGGCTCTGAAAGAAAAGGACAAGCTAGAGCACAGAGCTAAGGTGGCCTTCAGAAAGGCTCCCTGAAAAAATGTGAGTGAGGTTGCTAAGCTACAGACTTAACCCCCACATCTTCCCCAGCTCCAGACTTCCTTGCTACATATATGCCAAACATTTCCTCATTCTAGATTCCAGGTTATCTGCTATCGGTCCTATTATATTAATACGTTGAGTATTTCTAGGTACCGGGCCTGATTCTAAGCCTTTGACGGGTATTGTACCACTTGACACGGCAATCCCTGAGACAAGGTCTACAAGTATCCCTATTTGCTGGATGAGTAAACTGATGTATGGACAAGTAGAGTAATGTGCTCAGTCTCATATATGGTAAACAGCTAGTAACCAGTCAATCTGACTCCTGGGCCCATGAGAAACTACCTAAATCTTAAAAACATTCATTTCAAAGTAATAATAAGATACCAGTATCAATTAGTTTAAAAATCTGTATCATGTTGAGAAAATTATGTTTCCTTCAAAGAACTGCCATGATTGTTTTATTATTTCAAATTATTTCCATCACACAATGTTTGTGTGCTAACACTTAATATATGATAAAATTAGGACATTTCCTGTGCCATTGGGTGGGCAAGGCAAGCTGTCCCTTTTTGCTATTTCATATTTGAATACCCTACATCCACAAAGTTATTTTAGGATCTTTATACCATAAAACATAGGCTAAGATTAAATATGTAAAACATTTATGATTTTATTCTACAGCTATCATTAATCTAAATTGAAAAACAATTTATTCCAGTATTTAGTCAACAAAATTATTAATAATTTTAAAAATTACTAAAGCAACTAAACTTTCTTTGAGCGCTCATCTTGTTTTCCATCCACATAAACTTTTTAAAGAAAATAAGTTGGCTGGGTGCAGTGGCTCAGACCTGTAATCCCAGCACTTTGAGGCCGAGGCAGGTGGATCACCTGAGGTCAGGAGTTCGAGACCAGCCTGGCCAACGTGGTGAAACCCTGCCTCTACTAAAAATACAAAAATGAGCTGGGTATGGTTTTTGTACAGGCACGCGCCTATAATCCCAGCTACTCGGGAGGCTGAGGCAGGAGAATCACTTGAACCAGGGAGGTGGAAGTTGCGGTGAGCCAAGATCATGCCACTGCACTCCAGCCTGGGCAATAGAGTGAGTCTCCATCTCCAAAAAGAAAAAAACGAAAAAGAAAATAAGTGACCAACTAAACAAACATGTGGCTTTTTATTAAAAGCACTGAAAAATGCTCGATATCACTCATCACCAGGGAAATGTAAATCAAAAGCAAAGTAGGACATCACCTCATACTGTTAGGATGGCTGTTATCACAACACCAAAATATGGCCGGGTACAGTGATTTATGCCTGAATTCAGCACTTTGGGAGGCGGAGGCAGGTGTATCACTTGAGGTCAGCAGTTTGAGGCCACCCTGGCCAACATGGTGAAACCCCATCTGTACTGAAAATACAAAAAATTAACTGGGCATGGTGGTGTGTGCCTGTAATCCCAGTTACTTTGGAGACTGAGACAGGAGAACTGCTTGAACCCAGGAGGTAGAAGTTTCAGTGAGCCGAGATTGCACCACTGCACTCCAGCATGGGCAACAGAGCAAGACTCCGTCTCAAAAAAAGGCCGGGCGCGGTGGCTCACGCCTGTAATCCCAGCACTTTGGGAGGCCGAGGCGGGCGGATCACAAGGTCAGGAGATCGAGACCATGGTGAAACCCCGTCTCTACTAAAAATACAAAAATTTTAGCCAGGCGTGGTGGCGGGCACCTGTAATCTCAGCTACCCAGGAGGCTGAGGCAGAAGAATCATTTGAACCCAGGAGGCAGAGGTTGTGGTGAACCAAGATCACATCACCGCACTCCAGTCTGGGCGACAGAGCAAGACTCCATCTCAAAAAAATAGAAAAAAGAAAGAAGAAAGAAAAAAGAAGTCAAAATATAGTGATAGCAAGGATGCGAAGAGAAGGAAACCCTGGTATACTGCTGGTGGTAATGTAAATTAGGACAGCCTCTATGAAACAGTATGAAGCCTCCTCAAAAACAGAACTACCATATGATCCAGCAATTCCACTTCTGCATATATATCCATAATAAATAAAATCACTATATCAAAGACATATTTGCAATTCCATGTACACAGAAACATAAATTCACAATAGCCAAGATATGGAAACAACCTAAGTGACCTACAACAGATGAATGGATTTAAAAAAATGTGATATACACTGTGTGTATGTGTGTCTGTGTGCACATAAATGTATAAAATGGAATATTATTCAGCCTTTCATAAAAAAGGACATTCTGACATTTGTGACAACATGGATGAACCTAAAGGGCATTATGCTAAGAGAAATAAGCCAAACACAGGAAGACAAAATCTGTATGATTTTACTTATAAGTGGAATCTTGGGGGAAAAAGAAAATGAACTCATGCTAATAGAGTAGAATGGCAGTTACCACAGGGAGTGGGGTATGAAAAAAGGACAAATACTGGCCATAGGGTAGAAACTTTCAATTGTAAGATGAATGAATTCTGGAGACCTAATATATAGCATGGTGAGTCTAATTAACATATTTTATACTTGAAATTTGCTAAGAAGCTAGGCACAGTGGCTCATGCCTATAACCATGACACTTTGGGAGGCCAAGGCAGTAGGACTGCTTGAGGCCAGGAGTTCAAGACCAGCCTGGGTAGCAAAGTGAGACCCCGTCTCCACCAAAAAAAAAAAAAAAAAAAAAAATTTTAATTAGTTGGGCATGGTGGTGTATACCTATAGTCCTAGCTACCAGGGAGGATGAGGTAGGAGGAACACTTGAGCCTAGAAGTTCATGGCTATAGTGAGCTATGATTGCACCACTGCACTCCAGCCTGGGTGACCAAGACTCTATCTCAAAAAAATTAAATTTTATTTAATTTAAAAACATTTGCTAACAGAGTAGATCTCAAGTGTTTTCACCACATATACACACAAAATTATATCTATGTAATGTGATGGATAAACTACCTTGATTGTGGCAATCATTTTATTAATATATACATATATCAAAACCTCACACTGTACCCTTTAAATATATACTATTTTTACTTGTCAATTATACTTCAATAAAGCTGGGAGAAAGCACAATTAAAATTATAAAACATTGGGATTCCCTTCCACCAAAAAAACCCATTGTGAGTCAGTAACAAACAACTAAGGCATTAAAAAAAAAACACTGAAAGAATTAACTCATCAGATACATTCTGAGTCTTCATATGAAAGGAGGACTTTTCTAACAGTGACGCAATGGGGTTTGTAAACAGTCATTCTTTCCAAGGCAGAAAACAATTATTTCTGAGTGGTAAACAATTCTGATTTCATGAATTGTAGGTGGCTGTACTACACAGTGAAATAGATAACTCTAAAGACTGATAAACCTAAAATAGGTCCTTGAAATTTATGAAGGGATAAGTGCCCAAACATGACAAAACACTGTAATCTAAATTCTAAAACACCACCATAGGATATATTTCTCTTGTACAGTGAAGTTAGATAAAACAGAAAGTTTTAATCTGCATCTTCAGATCCTTTGAATTATTGCCTATCAAAGAAGAGAAGAGTCTTGAAAGTCTGCTCACTCACAGCACGATTCACTGCCAAACATCTGAGACTCTGCATTACAAACTCTAAAGCCCTGAACCTTCAGAAACTACTGCAAATATTCATAACTGCTCACAATAAATCTGTGATCAGAGACCAACCAGAAATATCCTGCATTTATGTTAAACTCTGACATAGAGACTGGTACTTAACTAAAGTTTGTTAAAATAATTTACTTTTAATCATCACCAGTGATCGAGATGGGAGAAACATCTTTGGGGTATGGGACAGGATGTTACAGCAATGACGCACATAGAAGGATTTGTCATGTTACCTGTTCTTGTTTCTCCAGCCACTTGCCCACCATTGGGTGACTGGCACTCAGAGACGAGCGAGCATTGTCTCTCTGAAATTGGTTAGACCAGTTACTAGTATCCCGTGGGAGGCTTCTGTAGTTTTCATCTTTCTATTCAAAAAGAAACAAAGAGGCGTCTTGTAAAAAACCAGACCTTGCAAATCAGTAATGCACCTGGTTTTTCAAAAGTAGCAGAAAAATGATTCTACATATTTAAAACATCTTTCCAATCCTATACAAAATAGCTGATTGAGAACATTCCACCCAGATTAGACCTCAGAATTATAACCATGTGCCCAGGACAGGCAAGTCTAATAATTACAGCAGGAAGGGTGGCACACACATGGCACACAACAGACAAAACACTACACTTTGCACTCCTACCCAAATCAATCACCTAAACCAAGTATGTGCACCGAAAAGTGAACTTCTATATGAGACTTTCACTCTTTCTCAACTAGCATTTTCTCTTCTTTCCAGTCTCATAACTAAATTATGAGGTACCATCTTAATTCATCAGAAATGCTAAAAATAAGGAAGACTAATAAATTCGCTCTTTCTTCAAAGCCTTATGGTTTTGTGATTTTGGGATAAGAGATTTAGATTATCCAGGCTGTTTCTATTACCTACTTCACAAGTTAGTAGTCAGCATTAATTCAAGTATCAGGGGAAAAAACTGGCCTTTCACAATTATTTGTTACATAACAGATACATAATTGTTCACTGTGACATGGATATGACAAGTGATGTCTTTACATAAATAAATATTTATCAACTAAGTTTTTAATACTCCCCAGAACAACCAAATGCTACTTGATATTTCTTTCAAATAAAAAATCATAGTAACTTCCTTTGGCTTATGAGCTGTAAAACTTCATTTCAATGTTCTAAAAAGAAACGAGAAAGCTAGGATAAACTAGGAGAGTCATACTTTTTAGTTCAATGACTAAATCTAAATCATCTCCTACAAGAACAAAGTAAAATATTACCTTCAGTTGGATCCACTTAACTCAGTACACCAAGTTAGAAGAAGTACTAACATACTGTCCTTAGTAACACTGTTAAGAGTAATCTGGCTATAAGTATTACATGTGGGATTGATACTTACTCTTCATGTGCTAAACTATATGAACACTCAATACAAACACAGAAACAAAAAAGTGCAATAGAATAGGTTTGCAGTGTGTATAACTTAGTTATAGATCAGGATACTGTTTGATCTTCCTTCATGAGTTCCATCAGGGAATAAAACTTAAAAATGAATTGATAGTCTTGGGTTTATGTCAATATTGGGACATATGTTCAAACAAAAAGAAATTGATAAACATTTACCAACATAAACTTTGACATGAAACTTTATAAACTTTAAGAATTAACCTGCAAGAAATAAAATCTTTAAAAACTCAGTAGCGAGATGAAACTTTAGCAGCAAGTTTTTGTTTGTTTGTTTGTTTGTTTTTTAATAGAAATGGCAAGGAGAAGACATGGACAAAAAACTAACTAAGGAAGCAAACTAGAAACTAAAGTCCACCGTATCTCAAGATACTAAGAGTCTCTCCTTAAAACTTAAGCTTCAGAAAAAAGGAAAGGAAATACTGTTTCATATGACAGTCCATAGATATACTGATAAGCTTATTCTGATAAGAATTTTTTATAAGTCATAAGAAATTCAGATAAATAAAAAATTCTTAAAGGGTAAACTTACTAATGACAGAACCTTATTTATTAGTGACAGAACCTTATGTGTCTACAAAGAGAAGGAGGATTTAAAGTACACTGAAATGCAAGTATAATTTTTATGTCAAAAATAAAAATTGAGGCTATCATTGACTAGGAACCAGGCTTTCATACTCATTTCCCACCAATTGAGGTGATTATTACACCAACTGCTTACTTAGAAAATGAATAATTAAACCAGAAGTATTTTTTAAAATCTACCCTCTCTTTTCAGTAGGAACTGTATTTCAGAGACATCAACAGTACCAGTTGATGAGGGGAAACTTGTCTTTTCAGAAGAACGCCAAATAATAGAAATAGAACTAATAACAGAATTAGAAACATGACCATTTTCAACTCCTAATGAAATAATTCAGGCAAAGATAATCATACTAAAACCATTATTTTAAGAGTTGATAGATAACTGGATATTTGCATAGTGACAAAATATCACTTGAAAAGAAAACGAGTCTACTTTTGAAATGAAGAGATCAGGCTCCACACAATTCTCACCTTTTGGTGTCTGGAATCCAGTATGCTACTGGTACCTACCCCTCTGCTCCTTCCTGAATCTATGCCACTTTTCCTCTTCCCGTAAATGGTCTTGTTGGCTCTATGGACTGCTGAATATTACCTCTCCGGACAAGCTCAAAAACTGCACAATTTCACCACATCCCACCCTGACAACTTTCAGGCATAAGTCACGAAAACGAAACTGTTTCCTGAATTCATGATATCAGCTTCCAACAAGAGGTACCAAAGATACCTCGAAACTGAGCTCCCTATTTTGACTCAGGCACCATTCCCTAAAATATTTAGAATTAGCTTTACTCTCTTTCCTCCCTCTTTGATCTCCACAGCTTCTAGGTCTTATTGATCCAACATTTTTGCTGCTTTTGGTCCTCAGCCATAAACCTAGTTCAGGATCAGCTTGTCTCTGACCTGACATTTTAACAGTGGCCTTCTAACTGGACACAGGCTCTAGTCGCAGCCTCTCTAATAATGTTCCGCACCACTTTCTGGCAGAGGAGTTTCCTAAAACGTATGTTGGGTCACATCAAACCTCCAGCAAACACTGTAGGTAGACCAGAGGGAATTTCAGACAATGGTGCTTGCTGTGCCACACAAATTTCTTCACCTTCATTCTTGCTTTCTTTGAGACCTGCACTTCCAATATCATTTCTCCTATAGAGATACTGAACATTCTTCAAAGCCCAGTTCAAATGCTACTTTCTAAGAAGCAGTCCCTGATTCTCAATAGAACTAATCATGCCATGCTTTCTGTTACCACTCTGTTCTAATTTTACTTTAATTATGGTTCTAACTTATAATTTAGTTAACTTTAAAAACTGCTATTTCTACTCTTACAGGGAAGCCTGGGCAAATCATCATTCACCTTTAAACCCAAGCACTTAGCACAGTGGCTTACACCAACCTGGGTGACTTTTTCATGAATATTTTTTATGTTGCCTATTTCACATGGTTTCAGAATCCTGGAATTTTAAAAGAATATTTTGATAAGTTGCTTTAAAAATTGATTAGGGAATACTTCAAAGAGGTATTAAGATAAACTTTAGTAAAATGTATTTTCGGTGAAATGTAATGATTGTATTTTTAGATTTATATTAAAAGATGTATACCACTGTTACATGCCTATTTCAATTTCATGTCACACCAACAGCATATGATATCTCTGGCAAATGTGATTTTTCCAATTGCATAGAAAAAATAGTACACTGTTTCTCCATGTAAGTCAATTATGACATGCAGCACCTGCAGCACAGCAACATACAATAATCAGATTAAGAGACAGAATGGCTGAAGATGGCAAGGTCTGCGATTTTCCACTGCACTTGAAGAATTCTACAATTTTATATTTGTGGAATCAACTTTGAGTTCATGGATAATAAAACTAAAACTGGCATTCACTCTCATAACAAAGCAATTTTCCTAATTCATGTAAAATCAATAATGAATCCATATATTGACTTATGTATAATGTATGAAAACTGCAGTTATTTACAGCAATCTTGAATTATTATCAATCAACTGAAGAATTTTTAAAATACACTATTAATTCCTATCAATATATTTGTTATATTTCTGATAGCATCATGCAGGTCCTACTAGCATTTCAGTCATGTTTCTTCCTCCCAATCCTGAAGTCTGGCCACAAATCTAGTTCACCATCTACTGCATACAATGTGTATCAAGTGCATACAAGGACTGTAGGCCTGTAAAGCTGTGTGTCTGTATTTATGATAAACATCGCAGCATACAATGTATTAAATATTTTCTACAACACAACTTATACTGGATACTCACCACTGTCCATTGAAATATACATCATGCACTCTAGTTTCAATTTGAAAATATTTGCTTTAGTGTAAATAACTGTTAAAATATGGCAGTCGTAACTAGTCTATTCAAGACTATATACACTCACTTATGAATCAAATTATAAATATAAACCAAAAATTTTAAATCAAATATACACAATTCTAATGATTATAAAACTTACTAATGGCATAAATTTATTTGTTAGAGTTATTACTTTATCTAAAAGATTATACAAGAAAAATGCCATAAGAAATTATTCTCCCTCCCTTTTTTAAATTATAACTTTAATCCTCCACTTATGAGTCTGCCCCAAATAGCTGCTCAGCTTTGTGCTAGGTGGGAAATTTTCCTTCTTGCCAGAAAAAAACAGATGTTCCTGCTGTGATCAGGGATTTTCCTTATCATCTAAATGTACTGCCACAGCATCAGGCGTCAAAAAGCCACTCCGGCTGGGAAATGCATATTAATTTGCTGCTCCCTGGTAGCGGTATCCTGGTTGTGGAGAAAATCTCTTTCAGGGTAGGGAAAGTAAGTTTCTTCTCCCACCTCAGCCCTCCCCAAGCTTATTACAATTCAGTAAAATCATGTAGAACCCACCCAATGCCTTGAGATAGAAGCTCATTCCCGGCATACTAAGCTGCAACTCCAAGGCTTTATCTCCCAGAAACAGCTATTTAGCTGATGGTCAGATTTCTTGGCAAGACTATATCCCTATGTTGCAGAAGTCAGAACTGGGGTTTCATGAACATTACAGAAGTAATAAACATTTCTATGTTGGCACAGGAAACCCAACTATGTTTCCACTTCACTTCAGTGCAAAAATTTCAATTTTTTAAAGAATTATGAGAAATCATACCATATTCTGAAATACAAAATACTCAATGCATATACATTTCATTCAGAACCTCTATGTATCATATGGTTTCAAATATGACCGTGAGATGTTAAGATTTTACATTTCACATTTTTCAACACTGTAATTACGGTAAAAGAAAACTCAATGTTCTGCTTAGTTATTTCTCCAGGAAACGATACACAAAAAAACGAAGGGAACTATATTCAGGATATCTAATCTGAAATTAGGAGACTGAAGTAAAATTAATAATAATGACTTATATTTTTTTTTGAGACAGAGTCTTGCTCTGTTGCCGAGGCTGGAGTGCAGTGGCGCAATCTCGGCTCACTGCAAACTCCGCCTCCTGCGTTTATGCCATTCTCCTGCCTCAACCTCCCGAGTAGCTGGGACTACAGGCACCCGCCACCACGTCCGGCTACTTTTTTGTATTTTTAGTAGAGACGGAGTTTCACCATGTTAGCCAGGATCGTCTTGATTTCCTGACCTCGTGATCCACCCACCTGGGCCTCCCAAAGTGCTGGGATTACAGGTGTGAGGCACCGTGCCTAGCCAGAATAATTTTAATTACATGAAGCTTGCTAAAATTATCAGCAATCATATTACTGATTTAATGTAACAGATTCCTTACTGCCTTTGTGGCAGGAGTTTATCTTTTGTACCTCCTTATGGCTACACCAGAGCATGACCTTGGAAGCAATGCCACAGCTAAAGTGAGAAGATAACAACCAGAAGGTGATCTATAAATATGATCTGTACTTTCTGACCTTCATTCATTCATCTTCTAAAAATTAAATAAAAACAGAAAAAAAAAGAGAGACAGATAAGGGTGAAATAAAATGACTCACACATACAAAAAGCAGGTTTAATCACCAACTTGTACATGAAGGCAGAAAATTTGGCAGTTGCTATTAGTTTAAATAAACTAAATGCCTATTAAGACTCTTCTTTAAATAAGGAAATCTAGGCTTTTATTCCAAACACAGTATTCGTTATCATTTACCCTAGGTGCACGTTTATTCCTAAGTATAATGAACTAACTACAAAGCACTATTTGAAATCCATGCAAAGCAACTTCCTACACGTAATGCCTAATGTTGTAGAACTGAGGCCAAGCAATCTGTTCCTATATTATCTGTAATTTCTAAGCCAGTATCCAGCACATAAATCAGCACTGGTACATGTGTACATCTTACTTTTCCTTTTTGCTAACATGTTTCCCCCACATTCTTAATAACTATTAATGAGAGGTGTGGAAAAGACAAAGGAAAGAGTATGTGTTTATAAAGCTGTTATAACAGAACTATGGCAAGACAAAGAGGAAACTCAAACAACCATACATTTGTTGTCAAAACAAACACATTGGGATCATTAGTGATAACAAATAGTTTGCTAAACTATGGTGGAGCCTGCAACCAGAAACGCTGGTCAGAATCCAGAGATTTTGAATGCCAAAAGACATACTGTAGCACCAATTTAGCTCAAATTTCTTAAGTAATATTTCATTTTTAAATGTCAACTTTCTTTTTATTTATTTATTTATTTATTTATTTATTTTTTGAGACGAAGTTTTACTCTTGTGGCCCAGACTGGAGTGCAGTGGCTCAATCTCGGCTCACCACAATCTCCGTCTCCAGGGTTCAAGTGATTCTCCTGCCTCAGCCTCCCAAGTATATGGGATTACAGGCACCCGCCATCACACCTAGCTAATTTTTTGTATTTTTAGTAGAGACAGGCTTTCGCCCTGTTCAGCAGACTGGTCTCGAACTTCTGACCTCAGGTGATCCGCTCGCCTCGGCCTCCCAAAGTGCTGGGATTACAGGCGTGAGCCACCGTGCCCAGCCAATTTTCAACTGAGTTAAAGTTTTGAACAGGAATAAGTAAAACAATGTGAAAATAATTTATCCAAGCAAATTAACTATCCAACAAATTAATAATATACAAAATAAAATATCCTAACACACACATCAAATTTTTACTAAGATTTTTCCTTTGAAATGTTAAAGGTATTATCCATAGTTCTTAAAACTCATTCTGACCTGAAAAATGAACTATATCATTCTCCACATTTGATAATGTCTTTTCCAGTCATTCTGATACATACTCAGTATCTTCTAGATAATAAAATTCACTTAATTTGGTGAGAAACTCAAGAATGCTGAATATGCCAAAAAATTTTCGTGGTGGAATTCTAATATAGAAGAATTTCTATATTAGAAAGAATCTGAAAATTACAATTAAGTTTCCAAATACAATTCCTGTCACGGCAGCAAACCCTTCAAGTTGATACACTGGCAAAATCAGAAGCATGACATTTTAGTTTTAAGCCATAACCTATAACTGGCCAGTATCTTGTTAACGGTCTTTATAAATCAAACAAGAAAAATAATCGCAGGAGTATGGATCTGTATCAGACTATGAACATAAAGGGACCCAATATGAAAAAGGATTGGTCAAAAATCTCTCCTGGAGATGCAGGTCTGATCAAACTAAAAGGGGCACAGATTTCTCTGAAGCCACCAGATCTGTCCAGAGAGCCAACCAGGGAATCCAAGGAGAAGAGAAAGATTAGCAAAACTCAAGCACATCCAGGGTGCTTGTTTGAACCAATTTTCTCAGCTGTTCCTAATCCACTTTGACAGAGAAGGAAGCCATGAAAAATTTTGGATACAGCATTTTAAAGCTGGAAGGAACAAGCTAGAGACAACAGCCAGGTTAACCTCTTACTGATTGAAAGAAGAAACAGGGATCTGCAGAAGTGGTAACAAATAAATTGTGGAGATGAGGATGGCAACCCATTCCCATGGTTACACCTACCCACCTCAATGCCCAAATTCTACTCACTCAATTTCCTTTTTCTTTTTTTGAGACAGGGTCTCACTCTGTCATCCAGGCTGGAGAGCAATGGCACAATCTTGGCTAACTGCAACTTCCACCTCCCGGGCTCAAGTGATCCTCCCACCTCAGACTCCCAAGTACCTAAGACTACAGATGCAAGCCAACACACTCAGCTAATTTTTTAACTTTTTGGAGAGACAAGGTCTCACTATATTGCCGAGGTCGGTCTTAAACTCCTGGGTTCAAATGATCCTCCTGCCTAAGCCTCCCAAAGTATAGAATTACAGGTGTGCACCACCAGCCTAGCCTCCACTCAATCATGGCATGAGTAATAAAATTTCCAACTTCTCATTCTTAATCTAACATGGAACCATAGTCATAGTTTATTATGTAATGACAATAATTTCTGATATGTGGTCACTGCTACACAAGGATCCCATCACATGGGAAGGTATTTCTTGAATTCAAAACGATGATATAATCTTGATCACAAA
The DNA here is from genome assembly GCF_007565055.1 of Rhinopithecus roxellana. NCBI lineage: Eukaryota > Metazoa > Chordata > Mammalia > Primates > Cercopithecidae > Rhinopithecus > Rhinopithecus roxellana. The sequence continues at coordinate 14,822,954 of NC_044559.1, forward strand.
TTATATTTTCATAGAGATGGTTGGTTCACTAAGAAATACTATACAGTGTTAAGAATGATCATACATAAAATGTTGGCTTTAAAATTGTCTCATTTCATTCTTAAAATAATATTTAAGTTTTCTTTATTATTTTGTGGGAGACAGGGCCTCGCTCTGTCACCCAGGCTGGAGTGCAGAGGCACAATCATAACTCACTGAAGCCTCAACCTGCCCAGCTCAAGTGATCCACCCACTTCAGCCATCCGAGTAGCTGAGACTACAGGCACACATCACCACACATGGCTAATTTTTTTATTTTTTTGTAGAGACTGAATCTTACTATGTTGCTCATAATCTGGTCTCAAGCTCCTGGCCTCAAGAAATCCTCCCATCTTGGCCGCCCAAAGTGCTGAGATTATAGATGTGAGGCACTGTGCCCAGCCTAAAATTGTTTTACAATACAAAGATCTGATTAATTCCAGGAGCTTGAGACTGTAGTGAGCAACGGTTGGACCACTGCAATCCAGTCTGGGCAACAGAGAGAGATCCTGTCTCAAAAAAAAAAAAAAGAAAATCTCTTTCCAGGTATTACTTAGATTATCTTCTTTATCCTAAGAAAACATGCAGAAAGAGGTGAGAAGGAGATAGATGAGGGGAGTTTAACATTTATAAAAAATTACAAAAATGTTGTCCACTCTTGGACTCTGAGGAACTGAAGGATGGAGCCTAAAGGAAAGCTGCACTAACCACAGCCTCCACTTGCTTTCCTGCACAGTATTTCATAAGGGCCAGCATGGTCCCGGAATTCCCCTAGAACCACCAGCATTCCATTATCAGCAGTGGGCAGGAATGGAGAATACGGGACCACCATTTTTGACCTATACTCCTTAAAACAAGAAGGGTGAGTGTGTGAAAGAATAAATAAATAAATATTTCAGGTCCAATTAAATTTTGAAGTTCTTGACTCACTTTCTTACACTACACTAAACATGAGGAGCAACATTTGACTAAAGCTGCTCTGAAAAACAAATTTATATATGAAGCAATTTTAAAACATTTTAGAAAATGCTTAACTTTGAAGGCAAGAAATACCCAACACTTCATTTTCTTTCAAAAATGCTCAACTCTAAATATGTACGCTACAAAAATAAAATTATAAGTAACAATAGCATTTTGCATCAAGAGTACTATGCACAATACAAAAAAAAAGGGAACAGATGCTAGAGAGAGGGAGAGAGACAGTAAAATACTTATAGCGGTTGCTTAATTCCAAAATATCTACAGTCTTATACATTATTTAGATGTGCATCATAAATATTTTATATTTATCTAAATATTTTTCATCTGAATTTAAAAACAAATATATATATACATATATATTTAAATAAATTACTACAATTTGAAAATGAAGAGATTTACATCACATATAACTAGCCTGACAATGTAAGATAATTACCACTTCCTTCCACTTTTCAGCCCACAATCCAAACTCCAATGGACTGGATGGATGAGCAGAAGAATTGGGTAATTTCTGTGAAAGTCCATAGGTACAGTCTACCTTAGCTTTCCCCTTAATTGTGAAAGTGCCTCCTCAGGTACACTATCTCCACAGTTACTTTTTTTCTTAATGTAGAAAGTGTTGACTTTCATTTATCATAATCTTATCCTACATATTGTTTCTCATACAGTAATGACTTTTGTGAAGAATTACATTGCCACATGGGAAGCACTGAGAGTAAAGAAACGGATGGCACAAACTTCTAGAGACCTGAGTTCCTCTCTACAACCTCATTAGCAGAAAAAGCATGTTCTATAAACAGGATATTAATATTCAAGGAAACTATTTCTGTCCTCCATTTATGGCTAAAAACTACAATTTTAGAAAATGTGATTCAGGGAATTTGAGTAATGTCTACTGAAACCTTACTCTCCCCTCCCCCCACAAAAAAACATAAAGTGCAAATAAAACAGCTATTGCAACAAGATGCCCCAATAAAAAGTAAAAACAAAAGTGCAAGTATCCAGCCATGAGAACTCAGCACATTTATATCACAACTTTATCATTTAACAGCTGGTTGAATTATTAGGTGAGTTATTTAAACTCTCTAGGGCTCTACTTGCTCACCAATAAAACGGGTACAGCAACAGTGCCTATACTTCTGGCATAGGTATAATTAAATTATATATAACATGTAACATATCGAGCATGGCATAATGCCTAGGAATAGCAAGTATTCAAAAACAACTTGGTTATCATTACTGAAAATATTAAAACCACAAAAACAGATATGGCTTATAGGTAAAATAAATGGAAACCATTTCTACTACCAAATTTCGAGGAATGCTGACTGGAACACATTTCTCCAAAGGCAGCCCAGATGATAACAGTAGCAGGAATATATGCAAAATTAAAAGAAAGGATGCTCAAAGCCAGAGCCCTCAGAATGCAAACAGGTGCTCCAGTCGCAGCAATCCATCTGATACTCTACTTGTTAATAACAGGACTTGAAGGGACTAGATCTAACTTCACAACTGAAAATAGGTAGGTTTATAAGCTAAATTATAAAAAATTAAAAATAGAAACTAGCTTAAAAAAATGAAGCCAGGCACGGTGGCTGATGCCTGTAATCCCAGCACTTTGGGAGACCAAGGCGGGTAGATCACCTGAGGTCAGGAGGTCAAGATCAGCCTGGCCAACACGGTGAAACCCTGTCTCTACTAAAAATACAAAAACTTAGCCAGGCGTGGTAGTTAGCGCCTGTAATCCCAGCTACTGGGGAGGCTGAGGCAAGACTATCGCTTGAACCCAGGAGGCAGAAGTTGCAGTGAGCTGAGATCACGCCATTGCATTCCAGCCTGGGCAACACAGTGAGACTCCATCTCAAGAAAAAAAATAAATAAAAAGATGAAATGAGATCACATGAGATTAAAATATTTTTCAATGTATATAGACTACACAAAATTTTGTTCCATATAATTTAACCAATGATACTTCCTGGTCCTCTCCCCTAAGTCAAGACAATCGGGTATAACATATTCATTTCTCTCTGTGATATATGTAACTTTGAGGGCACACAAGAAGGCTTCTGACTTTATTTGGGATTTATACTCCCGTAGTAGTTTGTGAACTCTAAAAATATTGCATCCTGTAGTAGCTTGTGAACTCTAAAAATATCACGTCCAGGCTCCAAAATTTTATCAATAACACCTTAGGATTTTATCACTTTGAACACAAAATATTTAAAGCATATGAAGGCAGACTGTATTCCTAATGTAGCATAGAAATAGATGAGACGAGGTTATCAATAACTCAGTGAGCCCCGCCTATTGTAGAAATAATTATAACCATAACTGAAAGTCCAAAAATGTGCTGTATTCAAATTAAGATATTTTAATATGCAAAATAGAATGGTAAAATTGATAGATATAGAGACTGCTAACAGGAAATACAAATGTTGCAGCAGAATAGTTTAAAGTCTACTCTCAGCTGTATCTCCCTTGAAACTAATGCCGAAGAAAATTAAAGAGAGCTACAGGTCTGTCATGGAGGACTTGTGATTCTAAAGAACTATCTCATCTCATCCTTTAAGCTTTTGGATGGTTACCATAATGCTGGAAGCTATGCTTGGCTCACAAATAACCAAACGATAAACAACTTCTTCTCAGCAGCCAACTGTTCAAGTGTATTTTGTGTTTTAAAATAATCTTCTTCAAATCCAACAGAGCACAAAGGCGAAAAAATAAATAAAATAAACTTTTAAAAACGTAGTTTAGAAATAAAATGGTGCTTTCAAATTTACTAATATGACAGTTGGCCTTGTAAATTAGAAATAATAAATGAGAAGCAGAAATCAAGAAGTCAAACTGGGGCAGGCGCAGTGGCTCAGGCCCTGTAATCCAAACACATTGGGAGGCCAAGATGGGAGGATCACTTGAGCCCAGGAGTTCAAGACCAGCCTGGGCAACAGAGTGAGACCCCATCTCTTAAAAAAAAAAAAAATAGCTGGGTGGGGTGGTCCATGCTTGTAGTACAACCTACTCCATGGGCTGAGATGGGAGGATCACTTGAACCCACAAGGCTGAAACTGCAGTAAGCCATGCACTGAACTCCAGACTGGGCAATAGAGCAGAGCCAGACAGTAGCAAAAGAAAAGAAAAGAAGAGGAGAAGAGAGCAGAGGAGAGGAGGAGGAGAAGAGGAGAAGAGGAGAAAAAGGAAAAAGGAAGAGGAAGAGGAAGGGAAAGGGGGAGGGGGAGGGGAAGCAGGAGGGGAGAGGGGAGAGGGGGAGGGAAGGGGAGGGGAGGGTAAAGGGAAAGGGAAAGGGGAAGGAAAGGGGAAGGGGAGGAAAGGAAAGGGGGATGGGAAGGGGGATGGGAAGGAGGAGGGGAAGGGGGGAGGGGAAGAGGGAGGGGAAGGGGGAGGGAAACGGGGAGGGGAAGGGGGAGGGGAGGGGGATGGGGGGAAGGGGGAGGGGAGGGGGGGGAGGGGGGGGGGAGGGGGGGGGGAGGGGAAGGGGAGCGGAAGGGGAGGGGAAGGAGGAGGGGAAGTGGAAGGGAAGGAGGAGGGGAAGAGAAAGGGGAAGGGAAAGGGAAACAAATGGGAAGGGGAAGGGAAGGGAAGGGAAAGGTGAAGGGGAGGGAGGAAAAGGGAATGGGAATGGAAGGGGAAGGGAAAGAAAAGGGGAAGGGGAGGGAAGGGAAGGGAAAAAGGGGGAGGGAAAGGGAAGAAAGCGGAAGGATGGGTAAGAGAAGCGGAAGAGAAGGGGAAGGGAACGGAACGAGAAAGGAGGGGGAAAGGGAAAGGAATAGGAATGGGAAAGAAATGGGAAAGGGAAGGGGAAGGGAAGGAGAAGGGGAAAAGGAAGGGAAGGAAAAGAAGAAACAAAGGGGTTTTGAAAGGAATGAAGGAACACACAGAAAGAAACAGTAGACAGAAACATTGCTTTTATTAAGGGTTCAATCTAGAAAAATATTTCCAGTTCTATTTTTGCATTGATAGTCAACATTCAATATTCAATGAGTTGTAGGACTTTTAAAAGACTCTAATTTAATTTTCATTTGAAAATGATACATTTGTGTAATCTAAGTATGAGAGGAAGTGAAATGTCACAAACCCAAATACAGCAAATGTACTAGATTCTATTCTGCTATTACAGAAAAATTAGCTTAAAGAGAAGATATCTCAAAAAAAAAAAATTATACAGTCATGCACCCCATAACAACGTTCTTATAAACAATGGACCGCATATACAATGGTGATCACATAAGATTAAAATCCTGTATTTTTACTGTACTTCTTCTATGTTTAGATATATTAGATATACAAATATCTAAATATGAATACACTGTGTCCCCGCTGCCTATTCAGTATAGTTGCATGCTGTATAGGTAGGTTTGCAGCCTAGAAGAACAGGATATACCATGTAACCTAGGTGTGTTGTAGGCTACACCATCGAGGTTTGTGTAAGCGCACTCTATGATAGTCACACAAGGATGAAATCGCCTAACAATGCAATTCTCAGGATGTACCTCTGTCATTAAGTGACGCATGACTATACTTCTATTTCCTCTCCCTTAAAATGTAACCACACTTTCTGTTTTCAGCTTTAAGGAAACACACAAATTTTCTGGAGTGGGTAAAGGAATCTGTTGGTGTGAGTAATGCCTGTGTTTCATCTCTTGGAAGTCTACAGGTAATTCTGATGCACACCCATGTAGAATCCTTAAGCTATCTAGTGAGAGAGTAAGTTCTGGAACTCAGGAATAGTACCAGCTGCTTGTTTCCTTCACTACCACCCCCATCCTCACTCCTATCCTATCTAGGACTTCTCAGAGCATTTTATACATCCTAACTACTTCATACTTTATTAGTCTGGAATTTATGTGAAACAATTACCAATAGCTTTAAAAATATTCAACTCCTTACCAAATAAGTCTACTTGAGGAATCTAGTCAAAGAAAATAATCAGAGATGCCAACATAAATTGATATACAAGTACATTCTCTGAAGGGTACTTCTAAAGGTTACTTATAAAAGCAAACAAAATTGACAAAAATATAAATGTCATATGAAAGAAAAAAACCATCAAATAGAGTTAAACATTAACTATAAAAAATCAGCACATAATATAACATTATGCAAACTAGCCATATTTATGAGGCATAGGAAAATTCTCAATACAGCAGAAATTGGGAAAAATTGCAGGAAATTAAACTATACCTGGATGTTCCCCCTGGTAGTAAGAATAGCCAACATCTGTATAGAGCCATGCTCCACAGAAGTCCTAAAGTTAATACATCAAAATGTCATTACTAGTCATCTTCAAAACTTCAAATTACAATCATCCCTCAGTATCCTTGGGGGGCTGGTTCCAGGACCCCTCGCAGATACCAAAATCCACAGATGCTTAAGACCCTTACATGAAATGGTGGAGTACTGCACATAACCTATGCACATCCTCCCATATAGTTTAAATGATCTCTAGATGATTTACATGACCTAATACAAAGAAACTGCTTTGTGTAAATAGGTGTTACACTGTGTTATTTAGGAAATGAGGACAAAGGAAAGTTTCTACGTGTTCAGACACAACCATTCTTTTTCTGTTGTTGTTCCAAAAATTTTCAATCTAATCTTGGTTGAATCCATGGATGCAGAACCCATGGACACAGAAGCCTGATGGCATTTCCCTGCTTCTATTATACCCTTCATTACTGTATATATGCAAAGAGCAAGCTGTATTACTATCAGGGAAAAAAAGGGGGTTGGGGAACCTTGAAATATACTTCAAAAATGTTTATAAAAGTAATTTCCTAAACTTAGACAAAACATCTCACCTTTCTAATAGAAAGAAAAGCGAGACGACAAAGACATAACTAAGAAAGCATCTCTTACGAGAGGTTGTGTGTATCAGGGGTATTGGAAAGATACCAAACATGCCAAGCAACTAAACCAAACAGAAATAATAAACCCAGCAGGTAAGAAACAGTTCAAGGTCTCCCTTTAAAAAATCAAAAGAAAAGGAAGCTAATGATACCAATGCAACAGGTTCCCTTTATTACCTTCTTCCCCTTTCCCTAATCAGGTAAGAATCTCTTTTGGAAACTTGTCCACAACTGGTTTTATACTAAATCTACCTATGTTAATTGTTTAGGAGGAAATATAATTCACAAAAACAATGCCACTCATTATTTACAGGGACAGAACAATGGCTTGTAGCAACTGCACAGTGAAATAGTCCATAGTCCTTATCCCTGGCACTGCATGGTAAGCTGATTCTTCTAAGAGCTCATTACATCTTTCTTGATGGGATGAATCACACGCTCTCCACAGACTAGCTGGACTCTATATTCACAGCAACACTGACTTAATAAGGAAGACCAAAGAGGTGGCAAAGATGATTAAAGTATTCACACCAATTGAAATACTCTCCTGCAGGATAAAATATTAACCACATGTTTACTCTCGAATGAAAATACAGCCTCTAGCAAGAAACTTTCCACACGAAGTGTGAGCAAAATGTTCCCTAAAACAGTTGGAAAAGGTAGTCAGCCACAAAATACTGGACACAAAGGTGAGTATGTCAAATAACTTTGAAAAAAGCCACAGCTCCCTTACCCTCTCCATCTCACTTCCAAATAAAAGCGTGAAAATTTTTCAGAAATCCAGAAGCCCATGGGACCCTTGGACTCTTCAGGCTCTCAGGCAATAGAGTATCATCATCATCTGTACACCCTGCCCACTAAGCCTAATAGTGGAATGAGATTATGACCACTATTTCAACAAGTAAGACTCCACCTCTCATTTGGGTTTTGAACCAAAGGAGAGAGTTTGACCTGATGGTGCTCTAATGTATCAGAATACAACTTTCCTGCTTAGAAACAAGAGATTTTAATTGATTGGTAACATTATTCTAAAATAATTTACTCTGTTCATTTAACCTGGAGGAATATAAACCACTTAACTATGAAGATGAGTTATTTAAAAATGTTAACTTATTTTAACCACTAGAGATCACTAAATCAGAGGGCTATGAATAAACAACTAATTTATTTCCACAATTTTACACAGAAAACCTGAACCACGACACATTCATAAGAATTTATAACATCTTAAAGCATGACAGCATAGGTAAGCTCTCATGGGCTTCACAGAAATAAAGAAATTGAATGCTTTGTACCTAAGCAGCAAGTATGCTTTCCTTCCATCTGAATACTGAAAAGATGAGAAGGCTTTTTATAACTGAAAATAAAATAACACTTAATCATATTTATATATGAGCTCTCAGACTAAAATACAAACAGCATAAAACACAGACAGCAAGATTAGTATTTCAAGAGTAAAGCCAAAGAAAATTCAAAAGACTAATTCATTACACATTACTATTCAAGTATATTGTATGCAAATATCACTTCATCTAGAAATATATATGTAGATCAAGGCTTTTCCTATGGGAAAATATGGGCATCTGGCTACATTAAGTAATGCTCCATGTAAGCAAAAAGATGGCTGAATATGTAACAATTTTCAATGTGAAAAAAAGAGAAAGAGCATGAATGTCCAAAATTGACAGAAGACAGAATACAACCTACAATGAAATGTTTTACACTCATTAAAATAGTTACAATAAAATTCACACCAGGGAAAATTCCTATTATATGAAAAATAATGTTGAAATAATCAGGATACAAATACATGAACATAGCATGACTCCAACGTGTGTGTGTGTGAATACTGGTTGTTGCTGGGTTCTGGAGTTATGAATGATTTTATTTTGTTCTATTCTACAATTTTGCCAAATTTTCTACAATGATAGAAGCATGTTATCTAAAACAATGTCAGGCTGGATATGATGGCTCATGTCTGTAATTCCAGCCTTTGGGAGGCTGAGATGGAAGGATCACCCAAGTCCAAAAGTTTGAGACCAGCCTGGGCAACACAGCAAGACCCCATCTCTACAAAAAATTAAACAATCAGCCAGGTGTGATGGCTAGTGCCTGTAGACCCAGCTACTTGGGCGGCTGAGGCAGGAGAATGCTTGAACCTGGGAGATAGAAGTTGCAGTGAGCTGAGACTGCGCCACTGCTCTCCAGCCTGGGTGACAAAGCAAGACCCTGTCTCTAAATAAATAAATAAATAAATAAAATTAAAATTTTAAAATGAAACTGCATCAGCTAGGTGGAACTGGTTAATTGGCAATGAGGGTCTCAGTGCTCTCCTAACGTGTTCCTGTGCTGCAGAGGTTTTAAGGCTAATGCTCTATTTCCCAGGCTCTTCTGCAGATAAGGATCTAGATACAAACTGAACTGCACCCACTCAGATTCAGTAGCATGAGATTTTAATAGTGGTGTGAAACAGATTTTTCCTGGGCTGTTATGACTGGCAGCATTTCTAGGGTGGATCTCCAGCTTGACAAATGACAGAAGCAAGGTGAGTACACCTGGAGGCAGGGCGGTGTGTAGTGTGTAGAAGGCAGGCTCCGATGGGAGGAGTTCAGGTCCCTGGACTGCAGCACCTCTTTCACCACAAAAGCAGAGAGGGTAGCTCCACAGGCAAGCCACATGTTTGTTACTGCATAGCTTTAAAGGTTCTCCAGGGCCATCCTAGGACCTGCTCTGCAAACCCTTCCAGTGATTTTGTGAGAAAAAAAAAATTCTAAGTGATAAATCCCTTTTGTTCAAAAATGTTTTATGATACAAACAGGTTCTGTCTGCTGCAACTGAAACGGACTCACACATCCAAGATGTTGAATAACTTGAAAAGAAACTTCAGTATGCTTCAAACAGTTGAAAACCTAGTTTAAAAAATTTCTTTTGGCCGGGCGCGGTGGCTCAAGCCTGTAATCCCAGCACTTTGGGAGGCCGAGACGGGCGGATCATGAGGTCAGGAGATCGAGACCATCCTGGCTAATACGGTGAAACCCCGTCTCTACTAAAAAATACAAAAAACTAGCCGGGTGATGAGGCGGGCGCCTGTAGTCCCAGCTACTCGGGAGGCTGAGACAGGAGAATGGCGTGAACCCGGGAGGCGGAGCTTGCAGTGAGCTGAGATCCGGCCACTGCACTCCAGCCTGGGTGGCAGAGCAAGACTCCGTCTCAAAAAAAAAAAAAAAAAAAAAAAAAAATTTCTTTTAACTGTCAACTTGACTTGTTTGCACATCTGTGAATATCCAGGTAAATTAAATTGGGTCTATTCTAAAAGAAAATTAACTGACACGAGACCCACTGATAAACTGGATTCTGCTTCTTTGGATAATCTACTGCAAGATAAAGTCCTCAAAAATTTCAAGCTAATCTTAATGAGAAGATCTTCCAATATGGCTCCTCAACACATCTATAAAAACAAAGTATTTCAGGAGACTAAGCCTAAAAGTTAAGTTCATAATTCAAAAAAATCAGAAACTAAATATACTCTTTTTTTCCAAGTAGACTCTTCTCAGTTTAAACCTATGTTTTCCATGCACTTTTTTTTCTACTTGAACTACTACAGAAAGGAGTGTGCTGAAATGCAAAACAAAGTTAAAATATTTAAAACAGGTATTTTTATACCTATGCAAAGAATAAATCAAGCAAATATCAAGCTACATCCTTTTTAATCTTATGTGATTAGTATTACTTCGACATTTCTCAATATATACTGTGCTAAATTACTGGCTGCACTGAAAAAATGTTTACTAAGTCATTCAACAGAAGTTTATTGAACATCTATAGATTCAAAAGTGAAAATGACAGATTCAGCAAAATGCACATGAAATAAGAGGTAAGAGGTCTGATAAAAAGGAACAATAAGGGTTCTGACAAAGAGCATCAACATGCTTTTTGTTGTTGTTGAGATGGAGTCTCACTCTGTCGCCCAGCCTAGAGTGCAGTGGCGCAACCTCGGCTCACTGCAACCTCCGACTCCTGGGTTCAAGCAATTATTGTGCCTCAGCATCCTGAGTAGTTGGGATTACAGGTGCATGCCAGCACATCTGGTTAATTTTTGTATTTTTAGTAGAGATGGGGTTTTGCTATGTTAACTAGGGTGGCCTTGAACTTCTGGCCAGGAGTTCCACCCACCCTGGCCTCCCAAAGCGCTGAGATTATAGGCGGGAGCCACCACGCCCGGCCAACAAATTTTTTAAAACAGACAGAACAGGCTAAAATAAAGTTTTTTCATTCAGATTAAATAAATTAGGTCAAGGACTAAAATAAATTAGGTAAAGGAATAAAATATTATGAAGACTAGACAACAAACTTCCTTTTACAAGGAGACTTAGGATAAAATGATCAACTGGGTAGTCAAACTAAATTACCATGAAGTCCACTTTCATCCTTAAAAGTTCATAATGTTCTGAACCAATATAAATATTTGCTTATACATGTGTCAAATATCCCTGTAAGAACATAGAAAAAGCAAATAAAGAGGCTGCCTGTGAGGAGAAATGGGAGAGGAGACCAGGAGAGGCAGCAAGAAAGGGACTTTATATGGTACACATATTGTGTCAAATTGTTTTCATTTTTAATGATATGAAATGGAATCTATTCAAAAATGGATATATTAATAAGTGCATACGATACACGGCACTGATTTTCATCAGAAATGTGAAGTGTGATATAAAATAGGAGACTATCTGAACTTTGATATGGAAGTTGGTACCATGCTCACGAAAGGCCATCGTGAAGATGCCCTGGAAACCAATGGTTTACCCAAGACACAACACTCATCATGGACACCAAGAATTCAGGAGGGGCAAGGGATAGCAGCAAACAAGCAGAGGCGGTTACCTTCCTGTCACAGGTTTTAGGACTCCCAGCAGTGTTCTGCTTGAGGAAGCCAGCTGTTGTTGACCAGCGTGTGGGATTTTTCCTTGAAGGCTCTTCAGAGGAAAAATTATGATCACTGACAGAAGTGGAGATGCCAATTAGAGCTGGGTCACTACTGCGTCGAACATGAAGAGGCATATCTGTAAACACAAAAGCACTACGCTGAAAAATAAGATACTAATGTTGGTAAACTACATGCTAGGAGAACACAGGGAAATCCTAAAGATTAAGGAACAGAATTTCACTTTCGTAAAAGGGGACAGTGGGTCAGTATTCTAAATACAAATTCCTTTAGGTCCTTTAAAATACTACATGGTGAAAGAGATGTGGTCAAGTGTCAGCTCTGAGCAAAACTGCCCAGGTTTGTATTTGGACTTCACTCCTTGTTATCTATGTGGCCCTGGCCAGGTTGCCTAACTGTTCTCTGCCTCTAGTCCCTTCCAACTCAAATGAAAATAAAACAGTACATCTTTGATCAGGGTAATGTGAGGACTAAATAATATAAAGGGGTAAAACAGTGCTTGACATATAGTGTGTACTCAGTAGAGAGTAGTATAATAACCAATACTGTGATCATTATCCCAATATTTCTAAATAATCATCACATGTATCATTTAAAAAATAATGATTCTAAGCAAGGTAAACAAATTTCACCTACCTTTTAATCATATCTACTGGAATAAAAATACAGAATCTATATAGTTGACAAATAATTTATTGTATATTTCAAAGTAGCTAGAAGAGAGGATCTGAAATGTTTCCAATACAAAAAATGATAAATCATTGAGGCGTGAATATCCTAATTACCTTGATTTGACCATTACACCTGGTATGCATGTATCAAAACATCACATATTCTCCATAAATATGTAAAATTATGTATCAATTTTTAAAAATCTATAGAATCTAGACATTTGGCTGCTCTACTGAAAAATTTTGTTGAATAAAATGTTTATTTTGTTCAATAAAGTATTATCAGAATATATATTATTTATACTTAAGAAAGAAAATACTCAAAGTAATACGTTAATCCGCAGGTAGTTTCTGTCATATACTCACATATACGATTACACAAAAGGTAGTATTTTAGCAAATGTATCTGCATAGAAGAGCTTGCTTGCAATTGCTGTAACAACATCAATACTAAACTCAGGTGAACACTTGATCATTATCGTAACACTGACAACAGCCTGGCAAACATGATCACCGCCACAGCAAAGAAGATACAGAATTAAAAATGCAAAGCGAAGAAGAAGAGAGTCTGCAACAGCTGGAATCAGAACTAAAAGTTCCACTCAGCAACTGAGTGAAATCACTCAAAAACATAAGACAAAACTTAAATTATGTTTAGAGTACTCTGCTTTTAAAAACTAGGATGTAAGTATTTGTTTTAAAGCCTCTAATAATACAGCTTGATTGATGGATTGATTGATTGATTGATTGATTGATTGATTGATTGAGACAGAGTCTGGCTCTGTCACCCAGGCTGGAATGCAGTGGCACGATCTTGGCTCACAGCAACCTCCGCCTCCTGGGTTCAAGCGATTCTCCTGCCTCAGCCTCCTGAGTAGCTACAGGCTACTACAAGTGTGCACCACCATGACAAGTTAGTTTTCGTGTTTTTAGTAGAGACGGGGTTTCACCATGTTAGCCAGGCTGGTCTTGAACTCCTGACCTCAGGTTATCCACCCTCCTCAGCCCCAAAAAGTACTGGGATTACAGGTGTGAGCCACCATGTCTGGTCTAATGACATAGCTTTAACCATGAAGCAGTAAACTCATCATTTATTCTAGGAAGGATATTTCTGAAACACTGGTGCACTGGTCAATGGTAAAGATATGGAAACCTTGAGGATACCAAACTAAAGACAGGCTATTTATATACAGTGAAGGCTATATTTAAACCACTGTCAATCCAATAGTCTACAATGAAAGCAAATTAGAATTTATCAGAGCAAACAGAAGCATATGAAACATAATAATATCAAATTTAACACTGATTTCTACATCAGGAGGATCTGATAATAATAACACAGTCTGAGCAACATTACCAGAGCAAAAATTTAGTCAACTCTGAATTTAATACTGTTGGTGCCTATCTTAATTTGCTGAGAGAAACATAAACATGAGGATTTTAATAATTTCTGGATTTTAGTGTGTGTAAACACTCATGAAGCCTTTGCTGCTTATTAATATACACCCCCAAAAATAAACACCAATAAGAACTATATAGTCACTCTCAGAACAAGGTCGCAAAAATACACATCTAAAAATCAATGTGCATTAATATTACAATGCCCTTACTGTAAGAAAAGTTCTCTACCAAGAGGAAGCAAAATTTCCAGAATCATCACATTAAAAACTATAAGCAAAACAGCAACAAAATGGGGAGGGATGGGCAGGAAAAGACCAAATACTTTTAGACAATGTTGTTAATTAGACACAGGTTCTGTTGCTTTCCAATTACAGGGTTAATTATTCAGTTGTTAAGTACCTCTGTACACCTCAACTTCTCTCCCTCTTCCTGTCACCCGTTTGTGTGTAAGTCTACGAGAAGCACTATTAACTCAGAAGAGAAGGCCTTTAAAACATAGCACAGACATAGGACCAAAAGCAGTACCCAATATCTACAATAAAATAATCAAATAAAAGTATATTCCAACTTCAGGGACGATACACTGAATTTGCTTGGTCACAATAAAACCGCTTACCCTATTGCGTTTGAAATTTTCCTCAGGAGAATACATTGCATACATGATTTCGATTAAATAATTAAGACCATCTTCTTCAGACTAGACACAAACACTGTGTTAATGTGTTAGTCTGCAACAGACAGACAAAAATAATTAGTATTTATCTCTATATACCCGTAGCTTTCGAAATAAAATGTGGACTAGGGGAAAGAGGGGATTTGAGAAGAGGCAGATAACAGAGGGAGCTCCAGACCCTGCGGGATGTCTCTTGTGGTGGGTGATGGAGCTCATGGATAGGGTGGTGTTCGCATAAACTGCAATGTGAAGGATGCTACAGGGAATGCTCTGTCATACAGCCCTTCTTGTGAGTTCTTCCAACATTAAACTTTTTATTTGCATTTCAGTGATATTGATAAAATAAATTAAACTAAATTAAATTAAATATAGTCTGGATCTCCTATTTGCACTACCTCATCACCGAGTACTCCCATGCAATTTCAGGCACCATGTTTACATTTGTGTTCACTGTCAAATTCAGGAAGGTGTCCTAGATTTGATTACCACGCTGATGACAAAGAACAAAACCCAAAAAAAGAAGTCAACAAGGCCAGGTACAATGGCTCACACCTATAATCCCAGCAGTTTGGGAGGCCAAGGTGGGAGAATTGCTTGAAGTCAGGAGTTCAAGACCAACTTGGGCAACACAGTGAGATCCTGTCTCTACAAAAATAAAATTAAAAAATCAGGCAACTGTATTAGAATTTTGCTGTAGTCCTAGGGCAGGAAGCAGGACTTGACTGCAGAGGCAGGGCTTGGACACCAGACCAAACTGAGGACTAGCTAAAAAGGGGCTGGGACAGAAAAAGTTTTCAATCAAACACACTCACCAGCTGTCATGTCAGTTTACTATTGCCATGTCAACACCTACGTGTTACCTACCATTTCCATGGTAATAACCTAATGTCCCAGTTACTACTCCTTTCCTAAAACTTTCTGTATAAACTTCCCTTTAATCTGCATGTAATTAAAAGTGAGTACAAATATGATTGGAAAACTGTCCTGGGCTGCCACTCTCTGCCCACAGAGTACCCCAGCTCTGCAGAAGCAGTCACAGAGCTGTGACACCGTTGCTTCAATAAAGCTGTTTATTTCTAGCCCCAGCTTGCCCTTGAATTCTTTCCTGGGCAAAGACAAGGACCCTTATGGGCTAAGGCCCACTATGGGGCTCACATGCCCTGCATCAGTCTCAGCTACTCAGGAGTCTTAGGTGGGAAGACCACTTGAGCCCAGGAATTCAAGGCTGCAGTGAGCCGTGATTGTACTACTGCACTCCAACCGGGCAACAGAGCAAGGCCCTGTCAGTCAGTCAGTCACTCAACAGCATGTTCTCATAAAAGGATGGCGAAATGACATCATAATGATGTTGAAATCAAGGTTTCCTTATGGTTGGAAGTGCTGTAAGACCTGAGTCATCATAGTACATAAAGGCACCATAATCAAAGTCCAAATAAAAAGACCCCACGCCACCCCGGGGCAGGTCTAGGTTCATACAGCATACGATTTAGACTCAGCAAGACATCTTTATCTCTCACAATGATGTGTATCTATCTGATGGATATCTGTTACACATCTGGATGTGTATTGGTTTATGATTTCTTCTTGGTTTTATGATTGCATGAAAATTATAAGGCATTTTTATGGAGTTTTCACACACACATACACACGCATGCACATACAGTGTAGTAACATTGTACTAGAACCCACCACTTAAATGGAGGGATCTGAAATTTTTTTATTTAAATAAGGCACTACATTAGACACATGGAAAAACATGTAACGCACATCACAGATGAGTAAGCTGAGGCTTAGAGAGATGACATGAAAAGTTAGTTTTCCAGCCAAGACTTCAGGCTCCTGAGCCAGTGCTCAATCACCAATCACAAATTATGAAATCAGATCTATTAAGTTCCATTTCTAGCTACCTGTGGATATAAATGTTAGTTTCAGTTTTTTAAAAGAGAAGAATTTTGGGCCAGGCGTGGTGGCTCACGCCTGTAATCCCAGCACTTTGGGAGGCAGAGGCGGGCGGATCACGAGGTCAGGAGATCGAGACCATCCTGGCGAACACAGTGAAACCCTGTCTCTACTAAAAATACAAAAAAAAAATAGCCGGGCGTGGTGGCGCGGGCACTTGTAGTCCCAGCTGCTCGGGAGGCTGAGGCAGGAGAATGGCTTGAGCCTGGGAGGCACAGGTTGCAGTGAGCTGAGATTGCGCCACTGCACTCCAGCCTCGGTGACAGAACAAGACTCCATCTCAAAAAGAAAAAAAAGAGAAGAATTTTGTTGTTTTCCTAGCAGAATTATGCACTGAGAAGTCATATCCTGATTTTAATTCACAGCATGATTCATTTTGGGAAGAGGAAGAAACGTTACATTAGCCATAAACATATATTGTAACAACAGGCACCCAAATTTCAGAAATGTTAAGATAGGAAAAGGAAAAAAACTATCGTTAAATGGAGGAAGTACTACATATAAAATAGGAAAGCATGCCTGCAAGGAAACAGGACTAGATTCAGTGGTTCCTAAACTCTGATTTCAGGGCCCTTTCACACTCTAAAAATTGATGGCCTCAAAGAGTTTTTGTTTATGTGAGGGCAGAGCTAGTAGTATTTACCATTTTAGGAATGAATGAGAACAACTTTAAAATATATATTAATTCACTTTAATAATAAAAAAACCCATCACATGTTAACACAACTCAATTTTATGAAAATTATATTTTATAAAACAAAGCACATTTAGTGGAAAGAGCAGCAATGTTTTACATTTTGCTTAATAGAAGACATCTGGATTCTCCTATCTGCTTCTGCATTCTCAGCTGCCATATGAAAAAGTATATAAAGGAAAAAAAGAACTTCACAAATATGCAGCTGGAAGAGGGAATAATGTCTTAATAGCTTTTCCAGAAAATTTTAGATTTTCTTCTCTGATACCACACCATAACTCGACCAGTGGTGGTTTCTCAAAGGTCAGTTGCAATATGAATGTGAAGTTTTCTTTCTTTGTTACACTAAAATCTATTTGTCTGTCTCACATTTTGAATGAAACTTCTACCTACCAAAAACTCCATAACATTAGTCATTTGGAAAATATTAGTTACTGAGTTAAGCCAATCTTCCAAATGTTGATACATTTCTTTATTACAGAAAATCACATGTTAATATCTCTGCCAATTTAATCAGAAATATCTTTATGTATTGGGAAGCAGTCATGCTCACAGTGGGACATAAGTTTTCCAAAATCTAATTTTCACTAGAAAGTTTGAATTTTATCTTTAGCAACAAATACTGCCCATTTTTTGCCTTGTAGTGACAGGCTTGTGTCACTCATTCTTTTTTTTTTTTTTTTTTTTTTTTTTTTTTTTTTTTTTTTTTTGAGACGGAGTCTCGCTCTGTCGCCCGGGCTGGAGTGCAGTGGCCGGATCTCAGCTCACTGCAAGCTCCGCCTCCCGGGTTTACGCCATTCTCCTGCCTCAGCCTCCCAAGTAGCTGGGACTACAGGCGCCCGCCACCTCGCCCGGCTAGTTTTTTGTATTTTTTAGTAGAGACGGGGTTTCACCATGTTAGCCAGGATGGTCTCGATCTCCTGACCTCGTGATCCGCCCGTCTCGGCCTCCCAAAGTGCTGGGATTACAGGCTTGAGCCACCGCGCCCGGCCTCACTCATTCTTAAGAAACTCTCTGCCAGACACTCAAGTCTGAATAACCACAGTTTTTCTGTCGGTATTTCAAATGAAAACGCTGTTCCATGAAAAAACCTCCCATGTAAATCAAGCTTTCGCATAAAAGTATTTCTCAAGACAACCACTGAGAAGCTGAGCACGGTGGCTCACAAATGTAACACTAGCTACTCAGGGAGGCTGAAGCAGACGGATCACTTGAGCCCAGGAGTTCAAGGCCAACCTGGGCAACACAGTGAGACCATACCTCAACAAAAATAAAATAAAATATAAATTTAAAAAGGAACCACTGAGCTTCCATATGTTGGAGAAGTGTTTTATGCCTACATCATCACATGAAATGTTAAATTGTATATTAAAGGATCAGATTTTAAGTAATTAATTTTGTTTCTTAATCAAAAACAGTGGGTGAATATGGCTTTAAAAAAAAAACTGTGGGTGTGTGGGGTAAAGAATACACTTGGTGCCACTGTCTTGATTTGTGTCAAGTGATGTACATTTTTGCCCCTCGGGGCCTGGGCACCACTGATGTAGATGTCAACCCAGTGAACAACACAAAATCGGTTTTCATAACACTCTGAAAACAGTATTCCACCCAAGGCCTTCCTGAAATGATCTTAATGATCCCTTAGGGCCCAGAGACCACACACTAAGAACCACTGGCCTAGACCTGTGATCATGGCACATCAGTCACCTCTCTGGGCCTCCATCCCTAATGTATAAATTCAGAGGTGGCATTACTGGGTTTAGAAGTTCCCTTTAATACCAGAAAGGTGCCAGTCCATGTATGTTCATACACCCCCAACCAGGGATCATCCACCAAACCTCATCCTTGCAGAATAACAATTTATGAAAAAAATGTATTATAAAAAACATAAAAGCACTGCAAAGCAGTCTCAGCAGCCATTCTCAGGGTAGCTCCCAACAGGTCAAAGTATGACAAGCAACACAGAGTTCTAGAGAATGGTGCAGTAGTAGCCACAAATGGCATGAGGTCCTTTCATGAGTTTCACCTTATTTTAAGGAAAAAAGACATTCGTATAAACATCTGGCCTTATCAACAAAATCCATCATGAAACACAACTTCCTCATTCATCTAAAAGTTCACCTAAAAGGATTCCCAACTCTAACTGTCCTGACTAAATACAATATTGCATAAAGAAGGTAATTCTGCATTGGCCTCAGATGAATAAAACATAATCTTCTCACCTATGATCTGCTACGTTTCTGGGACCCATGGCCTATTTCAGCATTATTAACAATCTGATGTAATTGTGTTCATTTCAGTAATTAGAAATAATAGGAGCTTCTCATTTAATGTAATTTGGTCACTATTATAGCCATTCCTTATCTCAAATTTTAGCAAAACTGATGCATTTTAAAATATGATAAAACTTTCTAATCCCATAATCTTCTGATTTATTTAATATACAGATTTTCAAAGTATATCCCCTGAAATATTAAAAAGAAAATTCAAAGACAAGGATCTTCAATAATTAAGCTGCTGCATGAAGCACAGAGCGAATGGTGCGATGTCACTGGGTCCAGAATGATGGTGGAGACTGTTTGATGTGTACACTGCTTTGAAGAGGGGATAAAACAGCAATAAACCCTCATCACAAGATCTGAAATTTTCCATGGCACTAATGCACTGTAAATATTGATGTCTCTCTCTAGGTAAGGTGCCTTTTAAATAAGTGGAAGGAATGGTGATCTAATTATGAATTAGAGCAAATATCAAAGGGCAGACATATACATTTTTAACTGTTAAATATCCCACCCTTTCTTCTCATCAACTTGCCCAAATGCTCTCTTCCTTCATTCTTCAAGTTGTTTTTCAATTATTTAACCACTTAAGGCAACAAATAAACCTCTGCCAAGAAGACAGGCATAAATCATCAAGGTATTTAATCAAATCTAAATATAACATGCAGTTACATGTGTGCTTTTAGAACTTACGATGCAAACAGCAAAATTATTCTTCATGTAAAATGAAAATTATCTCTCTCCCATCTTCAGGGCAATTATACATTTCCTAAAGAGACATCTGTCCATGGGAAGAAGCAAGTTATTATCACATGCTGCGGGGATACAAACCTGTTATCACGATTGCAAAATCCACCTTTAGATATGTGGTACTTCTTTTCATAAAGGTATTTACCCATATTTCACTTATTTACTAGAATCTTTGGAAGAAATTTGTGGAAGGCAAGGCAAGAAATAAGCTTTGAAAAACAACAAACAACTGAGAGAGAAGGATATAAAAATGAGTTTTATCACCTCGTTATTAAATATTTTTTCTAGATAAGCAATAAACACAGGATACTATGGTTGGAAGATGTTTAGTGATAAACTGAAATATTACATTTTACAGATAAGTGCAATGAGCACCACATACATAATTTAAGGGCCAGGTCAAAGGTCACTATGCTCCAAGGAGACACAGCTGCATCTGGAGTACTCGGTAATCGACTCCCTGTCCTGTGCAATTCAGATCTGATCACATCCCTATCCAGACAAAAATAAGACATATGAAAAGTACAAGATGCCTATATTGCACTTGAAACAACAGGTGATTTCTTGGTAAGTTTAAGATACATTACTGTAGATAACACGATGTTTTCAATGGTTGCAATGAATCCAACAAACATAACGAGGGAAAACAAAGTCAAGGGGAAAAAATATATGCAATTTTCTTTTGAGACAGAGTTTCGCTCTAGTTGCCCAGGCTGGAGTGCAATGGTGCGATCTCAGCTGACCGCAACCTCCGCCTCCCGGGTTTAAGTGATTCTCCTGCCTCAGCCTCCCAAGTAGCTGGGATTACAGGCATGCGCCATCAAGCCCAGCTAATTTTGTATTTTTAGTAGAGATGGGTTTTCTCCACGTTGGTCAGGCTGGTCTTGAATTCCCGACCTCGGGTGATCCGCCCACTTCAGCCTCCCAAAGTGCTGGGATTACAGGCGAGAATATATGCAATTTTCTAATGACATATTAATGTTTCCACCCAAAAGCCAAGCATTTTTCTGAGGCATATTAAATTTATACCATTATGATTCTCACTCTGAAACTGACAATATAACCACTCTGATCAAAAATCCTCTAAACACCTAAGAACAAGTGAGGAAATCTGAATAAGATTGTATACATTTTATATAAAGACTGTATATTAACATTGTATAAATGTTAATATTGTGGTTGTGACAGAACAGGAACTTTTCTCAAAATCTTAACCATTGAAATGAATCTCTCTGTATCATTTCTCATAATTGCATGAGATTCTATAATTAGCCCAAATTTAAATTTTTTTTAAAGCACAAAGAGTTAAACAAAATCCCAGGTACAAATTCTCAATGTCAAGGCCTGCCACGATTGAGACTTAGGGTACCTTCCTAACATTATTTCCCCTAATACTCTGCTTATCACCCAATGTTTAGCCCCTATAGCCACTGCCAGTGCCCTGTAGCCTATCCACATGGACAGCTCCCTGAACATGCACCACAGTAGACAACCGCATGGCTCACCAGTGCTGCAACTTCTGTTGTCAGGAATCTTTGCCCGCCTCTCCACGCACTTCAGTGTGTCCTATACCCTAGAAGTCCTCCTCAAATGACAGCACCTCCTCCAACCCATCAGATCTAGTATTTGTGTCCTGGCAGCAAGTGTTTGGCGAACTCAGAGAGGGGTCTTTGAGGACAGTTTAGCGGAAAGAGCGTTTCTAACATATGGCAGGATTAAGGAATGACAGCAAAGGGTATAGTGCCCTCTGCTCACATGAGGCAAGGGGAGCTGTAACATTCCCCAGAGGGCCACAGCTACACAAAAGCCACAGCCAGGAAGGCTGACTCCCTCTTTCCACTTCCATCAATGCCCTGCTGCGGCAGTCCTAGCATGGAAAAGGGGCAGAGGGCATAGAGCCTGGACAGTCAGTGTGAGAGGCTGGCCTCTTGGCACATGCAGCAGAGCAGACAGGTGTGGAGGATCACAGGAAATGATCCAGCTCAGACGTACTAGTAAAATTCCTCTGCCTCTTTCTCCCACTGCACCTTGCTTCTCCTTTTTTATAAGAGACAAGGTCTTGCTCTGTCACCCAGGCTGGAGTGCAGTGCAAGATCACAGCTCACTGCAGCCTTGAACTCCTGGGCTTAGTGCTCCTCCAGCCTCAGCTGCACCAGTAAGTGAGACTATAGGTGGACGCCACTACTCCTGGCTAATTAATTTTTTGTAAAATTAGGATTTCACAGTGTGGCCCAGCCTGATCACAAACTCCTGGCCTCAAAGTGAACTTCCCATCTCAGCCTTGAGATTACCAGCATGAACCACTGTGCTCAACCTGTTTCTACTTTTAATAGCATTGGCCAGTTATTCAGCAAGAGGACAAGTATTTACTCTATTCATTTTTACAACCCATCCACTCTAGACACACACCCCAACAAAGTAGGAACAAAATGTTTTAAAGTTGGCTAAGATACATCAGTCAGAAACAAAAATACTTCCCAATCCGTTTTTTAAATAGATGTATTCCAATATTTTATTTTTATTTTAAATTTTTATTTTAGCTGCAGGGGTAGAGAGGCAGGTTTCTTTTTCTTTTCTTTTCTTTTTTGTTGAGACGGAGTCTTGCTCTGTCACCAGCCTGGATCTCAGCTCACTGCAACCTCCACCTCCAGGTTCAAGCTCTTCTCCTACCTCACCCGCCCAAGTAGCTGGGATTACAGGTGCCTGCCACCACACCTGGCTAATTTTTGTAATTTTAGTAGAGATGGGGTTTCACCATGTTGACCAGGCTGCTCTCGAACTCCTCATCTCAGGTGATCCACCCACCTCAGTCTCCCAAAGTGCTGGGGTTACAGGTATAAGCCACTGCGCCCAGTCTCTGTAGGTTTCTAATATAGGTAAATTTCGTGTCACAGGTTTGGTATACAGATTATTTCGCCACCCAAGTAATAAGCATAGTATCCAAGAGTTGTTCTTTTTATTTATTTATTTTATCATCACCTCCTCCCTCTCCATCTCCCTGTCTCCACGCTCATGTAGGCCCAGTGTGTGTTCAGGGACTCCTTTCCTTTCATCCCCAGGGTAGAAGAGAGTGGTTAAGGGGCATAAGAAATGGACATCAGAGGTGAAAAGCCTTTGACTTCTCTCTTCCCGCCTCCCAGGGGAGAGTGAAGGACCTGGCCCGAGGCAATGATGTAAATGACCAGCTACTTATCAAAACAGGCATTGGCTACTGAATCCTGTGCACAAAAACATAGTATCTCAGGTCCTTTGCTAAGCCAGTACAGTTTAGGGGAAAAGTTAGTTGAGTCCCTGCCAGACACATGTGATCTGGCCACCCAGAGAGCAAACGGAAACACAGTAGTTTACAACAATGACTTTCTCTCTTTTATGTATATTTTGGTGTCCCTATTTTGCTATGGTTGAGATACCGTCTGGCTACTTCGACCAATAAATATTTGATTAGCATCTAACTAGACATCATTATCCTAGTGATTTTAGAAACTAATAAACATGAGACCAAGATGTTGAGAGTCCTTTACTGTAGAAAAAAAAAAATTCACTCTAAATTGATCCCATTCTGCCCATTCATTCATTCATTCATTCATTCATTCATTGAGACAGGGTCTTGCTCTGTCTCCCAAAAGGGAGTAGAGTGGTACAATCATAGCTCACTGCAGCCTTAACTCCTAGGCTCAAGCGATCCTCCCGTCACAGCCTCCCAAGGAACAGAGACTACAGGCAAACACCACCGTGCCCTGCTAATTTTTCTTCTCTTTTTTTTAAAACAGCATCTTACTCTGCCTCCCAGGCTGGACTGCAATGGCACTATCATTGCTCACTGCATTCTCAAGCTCCTGAGCTCAGGGAATACTCCTGCCTCAGCATCCCATGTAGCTGGGACCACAGGTGCCCCCCACCATGCCCAGCTAATTTTTTTATTTTCTGTAGAGACAGGGTCTCACTATGCTGTCTAAGCTGGTCTTGAACTCCTGGCCTCAAGCTATCCTCCCGCCTCAGCCTACCAAAGTGCTGGTACAGGCATGAGTCATCATGCCCGACCTGGCTAATGTTTTTATTTTTTAAATTAATGGGTCTCACTATATTACCAAGGCTGGTCTCAAACTCCTGGCCTCAAGCAGTCCTGCTGTCTTGGTCTCCCAAAGCGCTGGGATTACAAGGTGTGAGCCCCTACACCAGGCCTCTGACCATTCAAAAAAGAACAATTCCTCTAACAGATTGCTACTCCCTCCCCAGCGACTGGCTCAGGACAGGTAAAAGGCAAATATTAGTAAGTGTCCAATGGGGACAGTTAGAAGAATACTAAATACGATGAGAAGCCCAGATAAAAATAACCAAAGGTATTTACACAACTGGTACCAGAGACTTTCACTGAGAGAATATTATGGAATTATTTTTCTGGATTGTTTTTGTATTTTCAGAAACATACCTTAATGGGCAATGAGGAGACTGAAGCTGAGACTAGGGGAATGTAAGGTGGAAAGAAACTGAGAGAAAAAAAAAAAAAAAGAAGCAAGTTAGAGGGAGGACAGAGGGGCATATGAGCAGGCAAGAGTGAGCAATTTTACTTAAAATTTTTTAAAAAATGCAAGGTGCTGTGGCTCACGCCTGTAATCCCAGCACTTTGGGAGGCCAAGGCGGGCAGATCACCTGAGGTCGAGAATTCGAGACCATCCTGACCAACGTGGAGAAACCCTGTCTCTACTAAAAATACAAAAAGAATTAGCCAGGTGTGGTGGCGCATGCCTGTAATCCCAGCTATTCAGGAGGCTGAGGCAGGAGAACAGCTTGAACCCGGGAGGCAGAGGTTGCGGTGAGCCGGGATCACGCCATTGCACCTCAGCCTGGGCAAGAAGAGCGAAACTCCATCTCAGAAAAGAAACAAACAAACAAAAATGTGTTTCTCTTGCAGATAAACAAAAATGAATAAAACATGAGAACATAAAACAAACTCCTGGGCTCAGGTGGATCACTTGAGCCCAGGAGTTTGAGACCTACCTAAGCAATACAGTGAGACCTCGTCTCTACAAAAAATACAAACATTAGCTAGGCACAGTGGCATGCATCTGTGGTTCCAGCTATTCTGGAAGATGAGGCAGGAGAATCGCTTGAGCCTGGGAGGTCATGGCTGCTGTGAGCCCATTTCATGCCACTGCACTCAAGCCTGGACAACAGAGTGAGACTGTGTCACAAAAAATAAAAATAAAAATGAGAGAGAGAGAAAACAGAAAAAAGGGAGGGAGGCTTATGTTATTGTTATTTATAATATTGTTTTTCTTCATATATGTGCTGAGCAGGAGATGTGCTACCTTTCTATTTCCATATGGCCAACAGGCCCAGTTAGAATGTAAGACCCACAAAGGGATAGAACATATCTTTCTTCCTCACTGTCTCACCCTCAGTGCCCAAAACAGTGCCTGGAAAACTAAATACGGTTGATTCTAGTTTTGCACAGTAGTTATGTTATATAAAGTAACTGTAAACACTGAATGAGCAAATACTCAACCATTGCTCCTAGGAGAACTACAAGGTTAGGTAGAGCCTCTGATCACAACCCCGTTGTTCACCATTCAATACAGAGCCTTGCCTTAGGTGTGATCTGTATAAAGACATCTTACTTAACATATATTGTTGATTAAACTCAAGGCCAACAGGACTATAACTCATACCTGAACCAAGCTTACCTAATACATACACTTTCTCTGGAAGGTGTATCATAGACTAACTGTGCTGAGGAATACTAGACAGCATTTTGGTATTATGCTTGGGCACCACTTTAACAGCAAAATCACCAGCAAAAAAGCATGAAAAAGATGGTGACAAATAGCCTATGAAAAGGACACTTTTTTACAATATGAAAACCAGAGCAAGAAGGCAGTTTCCCATTCTTCAACCTCAACTGGAAACATACTAGGCAAGTGACTCAAACTGTTTGCCATCCCACACACGTTCATGAATGAGCACAAAGGTGCCCCGAGTATTAATTCAGGAGTTACAAATAAATTTTAGCAAATAGCTAAAATCACAAATATGGACTTCACAAATCATGAGAATTTTAGGTAAATATTTACTAAATGAACGACTCTTATAAATCTTTAAAGGAACTATACCATTCCCTCTGTCAGATTCCATTCCAGATACTGCTCTTGTGCTTTTTTTTCCCCATAGGCAATCTTTTGACAGGAGTGTGCTGTTTCATTGCTCCTCTCCAGTACTCAACTAACATAGTTTTTGCTGTTGTTGTTGTTTCTTGTTGTTGCTGTTTTGCCACGAGTGCCATAAACGTCTTTCCCTTTATCAACCCATATTTTTGAGCCCCATATCCCTAGGATTTCATAGTATATAACATAGACCTGGTCTCTGCCCTCGTGAAGTTTTCAGTGCCCTGGAGAAGGCAGACATGATCCAGCCCTTCAGTGTGATCCTGCTGCTTCATAAGTACACAGCACTACAGGAACATCTAAGACAGGCACTGTCTTTAAGAGCTTTAGCAAAGACTTCAAGTGAAAAAGAACAGCTAAATTTTACCTATGAACCTATTGCATTCTTCTGCAGGCCACCTCTTGTGGAAAGCCTCTGACCACGCCTCCACAAGCTCCTTTCATGGCTGCCAGATCGTGTCATTGTGTTTGCCACATTGCCCTGCTAGGTTTTAGGACCTTCCTCCTCACTGGCAACCCACTCCTAGACAACCTCACCATGCTTTTCACTGTCATATCCACAGAGGCAAGGCCCTTAAAAGTATCTGAGACAAGTCTCAATCAATTTAGAAGTTTAGGCAGGCACAGTGGCACATATCTGTAATCCCAACACTTCGGGAAGTCAATGCAGGTGGATCACCTGAAGTCAGGAGTTCGAGACCAGTCTGATCAACATGGTGCAACCCCATCTCTACTAGAAATACAAAAATAAGCCAGGCGTGGTGGTGCGCACCTATGACCCCAGCTACTTGGCAGGCTGAGGCACAATAATCCTTTGAACCTGGGAGGCACAGGTGGCAGTGAGCCAAGATCGTGCCACTGCACTACAGCCTGGGAGACAGAGCAAGACTCTGTCTCAAGACATAAAAATTAAAAAAAAAAAAAAAAGTTTATTTTTGCCAAGGTTAAAGACATGCTCCAACACAGCCACAGGAGATCCTGAGAACAACTGCCCAAGGTGATTTGTTACAGCTTGATTTTATACATTTTACAGGACAGAAGTTATAAGCACACATCAATCAATACATGTAAGGTGTACACTGGTTTAGTCTGGAAAGGTAGGACAATGAAGCAAGGGATTCCAGGTTACAGATTCAAAGATTTTCTGGCTGTCAGTTGGTTGAAAGAGTTGTTATTATCTAAAGATCTGGAATAAACAGAAAGGAGTGTCTGGTTAATATAAGGGGTTGTGGAGTCCAAGGTTCTTACTATGCAGATGAAACGTCCAGGTAGCAGGCTTCAGGGAGAATGATGGTAAATGATTTTTAATCAGATTTTAAAAGGTGCTAGACTCTTTACGAGAGAGATTTGCGAGGCCATTTCAAAATACATCAAAGAAATATATCTTGGGGTAAAATACTTTGATTTCTTTAGGGCCAGCTACCTGGCATTTTGTTATATATTTTATCACTACCAAAAGACTATCAGGTGGCTGTTCTAATGTTTTGGGTTTTTTTTTTTAAGACAGGGTTTTACATTGTCACCCAGGCTGGAGAGCGGTGGCATGATCATAGATCACTGCATCCTTAAACTCCCAGGCTCATGTGATCCTCCTGTCTCAGCTTACCAAGTAGCTGGGACTATGGGTGCACACCATGATGACTGGCTAATTTCTTATTTTTGTAGAGACAGTGTCATGCTGTCCAGGCTGGTCTCAAAATTCTGGGCTTGAGCGATCCTCCCGCCATGGCCTCCAAAGTGTTGAGATTAGAGGCACGAGCCAGCCTGTTTTAATGTTAATGCTGGTCAGTAACACCTGAATTCCAAAGGGATGAAGGTATAAAAAGGTATATCAATCCCCTTCCCCATCATGGGCCTGAACTAGTTTTCAGGTTTACTTTGGTATGTCCTTGGCCAAGAATGGGTCCATTCAGTTGGTTGGGGTCTCAGAATTTCATTTATTGTTTGCAGTCTGTTTTGGTTTTGTTTCAGGGCAATGGTGGTGGTGCCTGGCCAGAAGAATGGGCAGAAGAAGAGAATAAATGAGCAGAGAAAACTGCAGGTGCAAAAGCCAGACACTGAAATTCAAGCGACACCAATCAGACGTAGATTTGGTCTTTTCACATAGTTCCTATATTTGTTGGAAGGTTTGGTTCGTTTCTTTTACTCTTTTTTTTCTCTAAACTTCTCTTCTCGCTTCTGTCATTCATTTGATCTTCAATCACTGATACCCTTTCTTCCAATTGAATGCATCGTTACTGAAGCTTGTGTATTGTCACGTAGTTCTTGTGCCATTGTTTTCAACTCTATCGGGTCATTTAAGGACTTCTCTTACACTGGTTATCTAGTTAGCAATTCGTCCAATCGTTATTCAAGATTTTAACTCTACATCCAATTGGGTGTACCTGAAAGGATGAAGAATAGAACCCAGTTGGAAAACACTCTGCAGGATATTATCCAGGACAACTTCCCCAAACCTAGCAAGGCAGGCCAACATTCCAAATTCAGGAAATACAGAGAACACAAAAAGATACTCCTCGAGAGAGCAACTCCAAGACACGTAATTGTCAGATTCACCAAAGTTGAAATGAAGGAAAAAAGTTAAGGGCAGCCAGAGAGAAAGGTCAGGTTACCCACAAAGGGAAACCCATCAGACTAAACAGTGGATCTCTCAGAAGAAACTCTACAAGAGAGAGTGGGGCAACATTCAACATTCTTAAAGAAAAGAATTTTCAACCCATAATTTCATACAAAGCCAAACTAAGTTTCAAAAGTGAAGGAGAAATAAAATCCTTTACAGACAAGCAAATGCTTAGAGATTTTGTCACCACAGGCCTGCCCTACAAGAGATCCTGAAGGAAGCACTAACATGGAAAGGAACAACCAGTACCAGCCACTGAAAAAAACATGCCAAAGTGTAAGACCATTGATGCTAGGAAGAAACTGCATCAATAACAAGCAAAATGACCAGCTAACATCATAATGACAGGATCAAATTCACACACAACAATATTAACCTTTATGTAAAATGGTCTAAATGCTCCAATTAAAAGACACACACTGGCAAATTGGATAAAGAGTCAAGACCCATCTATGTGATGTATTTGGGAGACCCATCTCCGTGCAGAGACACACATAGGCTCAAAATAAAGGGATGGAAGAAGATCTACAAGCAAATGGAAAACAAAAAAAGGCAGGGATGCAATCCCAGTCTGATAAAACAGACTTTAAACCAACAAAGATGAAAAGAGACAAAAAAAGGCTATTACATAATGGTTAAAGGGATCAATTCATCAGGAAGAGCTAACTATCCTAAATATATATGCACCAATATAGGAGCACCCAGATTCAACAAGCAAGTCCTTAGAGATTTACCAAGAGACTTAGACTCCCACACATAAATAATGGGAGACTTTAACACTCCACTGTCAATTTAGACGGATCAACAAGACAGAAAGTTAACAAAGATATCCAGGAATTGAACTCAGCTCTGCACCAAGCAGACCTAATACACATCTATCTATAGAACTTTCCACCCCAAATCAACAGAATATACATTCTTCTCAGCACCACATTGCACTTAATCCAAAATGGACCACATAATTGGAAGTAAAGTACTCCTCAGCAAACGTAAAATAACAAAAATTATAAACTATCTCTCAGACCACAGTGCAATCAAACTAGAACTCAGGAGTAAGAAACTCACTCAAAACCGCTCAACTACATGGAAACTGAACAACCTGCTCCTGAATGACTACTGGTTACATAATGAAATGAAGGCAAAAATAAAGATGTTCTTTGAAACCAATGAGAACAAAGACACAACATACCAGAATCTCTGGGACACATTTAAAGTAGTGTGTAGAGGGAAATTTATAGCAAATGCCCACAAGAGAAAGCTGGAAAGATCTAAAACTGGCACCCTAACATCACAATTAAAAGAACTAGAAACAAGAGCAAACACATTCAAAAGTAGCAGAAGGCAAGAAATAACTAAGATCAGAGCAGAACTGAAGGAGATAGAGATACAAAAAACCCTTCAAAAATTCAATGAATCCAGGAGTTGGTTTTTTGAAAAGATAGCAAAATTGATACACCACTAGCAAGACTACTACAGAAGAAAAGAGAGAAGAATCAAATGGATGCAATAAAAAACGATAAACGGGATATCACCACGGACCCCACAGAAATACAAACTACCATCAGAGAATACTATAAACACCTCTATGCAAATAAACTAGAAAACCTAGAAGAAATGGATAAATTCCTGGACACATACACTCTCCCAAGACTAAACCAGGAAGAAGCTGAATCCCTGAATGACCAGTAACAGGCTCTGAAATTGAGGCAATAATTAATAGCCTACCAACCAAAAAAAGTCCAGGACCAGACGGATTCACAGCAGAATTCTACCAGAGATACAAGGAGGAGCTGGTACCATTCTTCTGAAACTATTCATATCAATAGAAAAAGAGGGAATCCTCCCTAACTCATTTTATGAGGCCAGCATCATCCTGATACCAAAGCCTCGCAGAGACACAACGAAAAAGAGAATTTTAGACCAATACCCCTGATGAACATCGATGCAAAAATCCTCAATAAAATACTGGCAAACCGAATCCAGCAGCACATCAAAAAGCCTATCCACCATGATCAAGTGGGCTTCATCCCTGGGATGCAAGGCTGGTTCAAATACACAAATCAATAAACGTAATCCAGCATATAAACAGAACCAAAGACAAAAACCACATGATTATCTCAACAGATGCAGAAAAGGCCTTTGACAAAATTCAACAGCCCTCCATGCTAAAAACTCTCAATAAATTTGGTATTGATGGGACATATCTCAAAATAATAAGAGCTATTTATGACAAACCCACAGCCAATATCATACTGAATGGGCAAAAACTGGAAGCACTCCCTTTGAAAACAGGCACAAGACAGGGATGCCCTCTCATCACTCCTATTCAACATAGAGTTGGAAGTTCTGGCCAGGGCAATCAGGCAGGAGAAAGAAATCAAGGGTATCCAGTTAGGAAAAGAAGAAGTCAAATTGTCCCTGTTTGCAGATGACATGATTGTGTATTTAGAAAATCCCATTGTCTCAGCCAAAATCTCCTCAAGCTGATAAGCAACTTCAGCAAAGTCTCAGGATACAAAATCAATGTGCAAAAATCACAAGCATTCTTACACACAATAACAGACAAAGAGAGTCAAATCATGAGTGAACCCCATTCACAATAGCTTCAAATAGAATAAAATACCTAGGAATCCAACTTACAAGGGATGTGAAGGACCTCTTCAACGAGAACTACAAACCACTGCTCAACGAAATAAAAGAGGACAAAACAAATGGAAGAACATTCCATGCTCATGGATAGGAAGAATCAATATCATGAAAATGGCCATACTATCCAAGGTAATTTATAGATTCAATGTCATCTCCATTAAGCTACCAATGACTTTCTTCACAGAATTGAAAAAAACTACTTTAAAGTTCATATGGAATCAAAAAAGAGCCCGCATTGCCAAGACAATCCTAAGCCAAAAGAACTAAGCTGGAGGCATCATGCTACCTGACTTCAAGGATACAGTAACCAAAACAGCATGGTACTGGTACCAAAACAGAGATATAGACCAATGGAACAGAACAGAGCCCTCAGAAATAATACCACACATCTACAACCATCTGATCTTTGACAAACCTGACAAAAACAAGAAATGGGGAAAGGATTCCCTATTTAATAAATGGTGCTGGGAAAACTGGCTAGCCATATGTAGAAGGCTGAAACTGGATCCCTTCCTTACACTTATACAAAATTAATTCAAGATGGACTTGACTTAAATGTTAGACCTAAAACCATAAAAACTCTAGATGAAAACCTAGGCAATACCATTCAGGACATAGGCATGGGCAAGGACTTCATGTCTAAAACACCAAAAGCAATGGCAACAAAAGCCAAAATTGACAAATGGCATCTAATTAAACTAAAGAACTTCTGCACAGCAAAAGAAACTACCATCAGAGTGAACAGGTAACCTACAGAATGGGAGAAAATTTTTGAAATCTACTCATCTGACAAAGGGCTAATATCCAGAACCTATAAAGAACTCAAACAAATTTACAAGAAAAAAAAAAAAACCCCATCGAAAAGTGGGCAAAGGATATGAACAGACACTTCTCAAAAGACATTTATGCAGCCAACAGACACATGAAAAAATGCTCATCATCAGTGGCCATCAGAGAAATGCAAATCAAAACCACAATGAGATACCATCTCATACCAGTTAGAATGGTGATCATTTAAAAAGTCAGGAGACAACAGGTGCTGGAGAGGATGTGGAGAAATAGAACACTTTTACACTGTTGGTGGGACTGTAAACTAGTTCGACCACTGTGGAAAATAGTGTGGCGACTCCTCAAGGATCTAGAACTAGAAATACCATTTGACCCAGCCATCCCATTACTGGGTATATACCCAAAGGATTATAAATCATGCTGCTATAAAGATACATGCACATGTTGTTTACTGCAGCACTATTCACACAGCAAAGACTTGGAACCAACCCAAATGTCCATCAGTGACAGACTGGATTAAGAAAATGTGGCACATACACACCACAGAATACTATGCATAAAAAAGGATGAGTTCATGTCCTTTGTAGGGACATGGATGCATATGGAAGCCATTATTCTCAGCAAACTATCGCAAGAACAGAAAACCGAACACTGCATGTTCTCACTCACAGGTGGGAATTGAACAATGAGAACACTTGGACACGGGCTGGGGAACATCACACACTGGGGCCTGTCGTAGGGTGGGGGAAGCGGGGAGGGATAGCATTAGGAGATATACCTAATGTAAATGACGAGTTAATGGGCGCAGCACACCAACATGGCACATGTATACATATGTAACAAACCTGCACGTTGTGCACATGTACCCTAGAACTTAAAGTATAATTTAAATTAATTAATTAATAAGAAATTTGGTATGGGTGTAGCAGATGTGATTGGAAACAAAGTGACTGGAAGGTGATAAAGCAAGCAAGGTAGCCTGGGATGAGGCAGCTCAGTGTCTTCCAAGTCAGAGACTGTCAAAAGTTGATGTGCACAGAAACCACCTAGGAATCTTGTTAAAGAACTTCAGTAGGTCTGGAGTGGGTAGGATCTGAAATTCTGCATTTCAGTGTCCTGGTGACATCAGTGCTGCTGGTCTGAGTGATCATCACCCTTTTGTGACTCTGAGCAGCAGGGCTATGTCATGCTATATACATGTAATTGCTATATATAATAAAATTTTATATATATATATATATATATATACACACACACACACACACACACACACACACACATGTATTTATTTCAGCTGTGATTATTTTAAAATGTGAACTTCATACTGGCAGTCACGGATCTTCATCATTTCTCAGCTTGATTTATTCTATCCCTCTAGGCTTGGCCGCTCTACAAAGCACTCATGATACCTTTTCTAAACCACAAATCAGATGTCATAACTCAGAATCTTTGGTCTGCTTGGGGCACAATACCATTAGAGTACCCTCTGTGAGCTGAACAACATCTCTGCACCCTGACACTCAACTGGAACACTCACTGCAGAAGGCCAAAGAGGCTTTTCGGTTCTCTCTCCTGGGCCCTCTTCTCACCCACTCTCTTCTCTAAGGTTTAACAGGTTTCTACAGCCTAAGTGAAATCATGCTTGATTTCACTTGTTAGATCTGATACTTTCTCATCTGTCCGCCTCATTAAATTTTGTGATTCTACCCCTAGTGTTTAGTCCAGCAAAGGACACTGAGAAAATGTTTGTTAAAATGTTACTGTATGAATAAATTAAGAAAATGAATGATTCCATCTACAGATACAGGACTTACATCTATCTCTGTCCTTTTCACATCGATTGTCTCAAGTATTGAAAGGGCAATCTCTGTAGCAAAGAAACCATTACAGATGTTGGAAGGCCCCAGAGAACAAAAAAAAGGTTTTCTACCAGGAAAGGGACAAAGAATTGCTGCTTCAAATACTGGTGATAAACTCCCTGGTTGGAAATCCCATCCAGGTTTTACTTCCTTTTTTTTTTTTTTTAATTATTAATTTTGCACTATGGTCCTTCATGCAGTGCTGACTCCCTTATGAGAATATCTGAGTGGGAGTCAATCTAAATTAATTCTTCACATATAATTTTATGCATATATCTACACCAAATTCCTCATATCACTTCCACTTTACCAATTTAGTTCAACAATCATGTAGTTAAATTTTAAAATTATAACTTCATCTAACAAGTAATTTGTCTTTCAAAAACTGACATTGACTATTGATTGCATGAAGATATTCTCTAAATGCTCAATGCCCTCTCCTTTGACATTTGTCTTCTATTATTTTATTAAGAATTCAAGTACAGCAGTAACTGTCAAGTCAACTTTCGATGACCATTATTTCCCCTATTTCTTTATTATTATAACCTTTACTCCACAATACTATATAAAAGTGTAATCTTCTTCTCTTACCTGGGGACTAGCAATTTGCCAATTTCATTTGCCAGTTTTCTGTCACCTCAGGATATGTGTTTGAAGCTCCTGCACTTTATGAGATTTTATAATTATCCCAGTGTATGTTGACCATCAACAATTACTTCACAGCAGCAGGCCTCTCTACAACTATGAGGTGTTAAACTTCCACTCTAATCTCCATACTTCATTTTTGTCAGAGCTGGGCTTTTCATCTTGCACATGAATTTTTTATTTATTTATTTATTTATTTATTTATTTAGAGACAGAGTCTAGCTCTGTCACCCAGGCTGGAGTGCAGTGGTGCAATCTGGGCTCACTGCAGCCTCAACCTCCCAGGCTGAAGGGATCCTCCCACCCCTGCGTCCTAAGCAGCTGGGACCACAGGCTCGCCACCACACTGGGATGCACATGAACCTTCACGGTACTAAAACCATTTTTTTTTTTTTTGGCCCCCTGACATCCAAATCTAAATCTCTTTTACTGGTGGAAGTGGGCCTCTCACAGACAGGCAGAGTGCCCTCTGTGCACGGCTTGCTCATGGGCACTGCTTCCTGCGTCTTTGGGCTTCCTAACAGCGGGATGTACAGGGCACCAAGGGCGTCATCCACCTGGAAGCCCAGCAGAGCTGTGGCCAGGGCTGTGGCCGCGCACTTTGGCTGGTGAAGCTACACTCGCCCAGCGTCTTGCCAACATCCAAGAGCTGGTCATCCTTGTACAGCTGCTGAGGATGCCCTCGACTAAGCATTTCAACTCAAACACCATGCTAGACACCTTGGTATCTGTGAAGATGTGATGCAGTGGCGCTGGATCATGAGGAACATGCTATCTCTGTGGCCGCCTCTCCCTTCAGCACACATGCGCGGCCATGCTCCGCGGGGTTCCCAGCAGCCAGCACCCACAGCCCAGCACGCCACGTGCATGGCCCCGCACCTTGCCTGCCTCACTAAAAGCTTTCTAAGGAGGTTTAAAAAGTCATTCTGTCAAAGACAAACATCTACAGTGGGGCACAATGGTTCAAGCCTGTAATCTCAGAACTTTGGGATGTTGAGGTGGGCAGATCATGTGATGTCAGGAGTTCTAGACCAGCCTGGCCAACATGGTGAAACCCTGTCTCCACTAAGAATACAAAAATTAGTTGGGCATGGTGGTGTGTGCCCATAGTCTCAGGGGAGGCTGAGGCGGAAGGCAGAAGGCTGAAGAATCGTTTGAACCTGGAAGGCCAATAATCCCTCCAGGAGGCTCCATTCTGGTGAGGAGAGGACAAAATACATGTGTATTACATGTGAGCATAGCCTATGCCATGAGGAGATCAGTGCTAGAACGAAAACGAAGTAAAGGATCGGATGCTGCCGGAAGTTGAAAAGCTTTATTTTCTACAGGGGGAGTATGACAGAAGCACTTTAAAAACATTCAAATTGCTCATTATCCACTTCTCTGTCTTAACTGTTCCAGTTTCAAATTAATTCCTTACCACACAGCCCTGTACACACTGGCGATTAATAAGGCCATTTGGCACCAACTGGTTGCTGCAAGGCGGCAATAAGACTTCATGGCTCTGAAACATATGGCTGCGTGTCTGTTTATATTACCTTCAAAGTGCAGAGATCTTTCATAGCTAATCCAAACCATTCATTCTTCCTTAAGGAAAGAGTAATGTAAAAGTAAA
>NC_044559.1:14859623-14875840 GCF_007565055.1 Rhinopithecus roxellana
AACTCCTGGCCTCAAGTGATCTGCCCAACTCTGCCTCCCAAAGTGCTGGGATTACAGGCTTGAGCCACTGTGCCTGCCTCTTCAGTCTATTTTAAAAGGATTATATTGTTAGTTTCTAACAATTATTTCTCTTCCTACCCAGTAAACTTCTGTCCAGAAGCTGTGTTTTAATCACTTCTTTGTCTTCTTCAGTTGCTTATTATGTTTGAAGGAGTTGAGGTGTGTGAGAACCCCCATACTTTTAGGAAAGCCATGTACTTGACAGATGTTTAGAAACTCAAAGGTTTCCATTTCAAACCCAAAGCTGGCATCTATAAGCATCACTACCTATAAACAGAACACATCATTTCTCAAAGAAACTACCAAAGCAGACCACCTACACTAGGGGTTGGCAACTGGCCCACGTGCCAAATCCACCCATCACCTGTGTTTGTCACTAAAGTTTTATTGGAACACAGCCACATTAATTCATTTACATATTGTCTATGGCTGCCTGTGCACTACAACTGCAGAGCTAAGTAGCTGCAAAAGATACGATCCACAAAGCCGAAAATATTTACTATCTGGCCCTCGACAGAAAAGTCCCACTGCAGACTACATCAAATGACTACACAGGCATCACCCAGAGAAACCACCACCCTCTGACTTGCTCTAAAAGGCAACCATAAGACAATGCCCACTAGGATATAAACTTGCATTTTAAGAATTCTAATGCATGAGAAGTAACTCAGAAAAGGCTGGGTCTAACCTGGCCCTTACCTAAGAAATTCTAATTTAAAGAAATGAAGTTTTCTGTAATGTACTTTTAAACCAAATAACAGGTCTCTGACATCCAAGAAATGGGAAGAAAGTGATAATCAATGAAATATATTAAATATATATAGAAAACCAACCTCTTCTTTCAATCTCTTCACAGAAAAAAAAAAATCTGTTTTTTTGCTGGGAAGTTTGCAGTGGAAATCTCTATCTTGTATGTTAATTTGTATAACTCAAGTACTCAGAATTTTTTTAAAATAGCTATCAGTTTAGGATTAAGCCAAAAAACAGTAAGATTATGATGAATGGTAGTCTATAAGAAAATACAAGCAGATAAGGCCAATTTTTTTTTTTTTTTTTTTGAGACAGAGTCTCGCTCTGTTACCCAGGCTGGAGTGCAGTGGTGCGATCTTGGCTCACTGCAAGCTCTGCCCCCCGCGTTCATGCCATTCTCCTGCCTCAGTCTCCCGAGTAGCTGGAACTACAGGTGCCCACCACCACGCCCAGCTTTTTTGCATTTTTTTAGTAGAGTTGGGGTTTCACAGTGTTCGCCAGGATGGTCTTGATCTCCTGACCTCACGATCCGCCCACCTTGG
The DNA here is from genome assembly GCF_007565055.1 of Rhinopithecus roxellana. Classification (NCBI taxonomy): domain Eukaryota; kingdom Metazoa; phylum Chordata; class Mammalia; order Primates; family Cercopithecidae; genus Rhinopithecus; species Rhinopithecus roxellana. Next base: position 14,860,976 of record NC_044559.1, read on the forward strand.
CCTCCTAAAGTGCTGGGATTACAGGCGTGAGCCACCGCACCCGGCCAAGGCCAGTTTTTAAAATTTAAGACACTTCAAAGATGCAAAATAATTTCAGAATTGATTCCTGGAAACTTCTGCTTTTAATATTAAAGACAGTTGTTTTTATGTTTCCATGGATAACTGAAAATAACACAAAATGGAAACAGAAATGCCCATCTTTGATTAAACTAGGAAACATTCAAAACCCGAAACCACAGAATATATGAAGTTGGGCTTGTAGGCAAGCACAACTGCCACTGCAGACCAAGGCAGCAAGCAGAGCTCTCCAGCAACACTGGACCAGCTCGAAGAACAGGTGGAAAAATCCTCACACCACATCTGATGCCACAGAGTGCCAAGGGGCAAGCAGCTGGTTGTAGGGTCAGGAAGAACAGGGAGCAAACAGTCCCTCAGCCACCAATCTTTGTCATCTAAGCCAGTGTTACTCCCCTAATCCACACACGCACGTACACACCCAAATCCACGTACTGTGTGCCTTTGCTGTAGTCAGGAGGCTCTGACAACCCAGAGCAGAGCAATCAACATAAGCTAGGCTAAATAAATTATGGTGCACCCATAGAATGGAATATTATATTAAAAAGAAGGAGGCAGAGCTACAGTACTTACTGATTATATACCTCCAAGATATATTACAGGAAAAAAGCAAACCATAGAAGAGTGTGTAAAATAAGCTACCATTTGTGTTTTTAAAGGGTGCCATGTGTGTTTATATGTATCTGGAAGGATACTGCTCTGCAGGGCCCTGAGAGACCAGCGGTCAGAGCAAGGAAAGAGAAAACGTGCATTGTGTGTACCCTGCATTAGTTAGAGTGCTTTACCAAATGTGTGTGCTCCTTTTGAAAATCTGAAAAAGATTCACATAGGCATCTCTCTCAATGACGATTAAGAGGCTGGGAAGGAGAGCAGGGGGGGAGGGACAAAGAGGGAAAGGTTAACAGGTACAAAAATACAGTTACGATAGAATAAATTCTAGTGTCCAATAGCACAATAGGGCGACTATAATTTATTATATAATTCAGAATAACTAAAAGAATGAAATTAAAATGCTCCTAACACGAAGAAATGATAAATGTTTGAAGAGATGGATATCCAAATTACCCTGATTTGATCATCACACATTGTATGCTTCTATCAAAATACTATATGTACCCCATAAATACGTACACCTATTATGCATCCATAATAACTAAAAATTAAAAAAAGTAAAGACATCTCTTAACATGTATGTCTTTAAAATTAGAAACTTGCTACATTTTAAATGAAAGAGAAACAAATAACTTCTATGAACTATTTCAATCACTTCAAGTATACAAGATTTAGTAATCTTTACACAACTTTACATTAATAACACTTACTTTTACTAATAGTAGCATAACATTTGAATGTTATTTAATTTTCCAACATTACAATGGAACAACTTTAAAATCTGTATTACTTTTTCCTTTATATTTTAGGAGTCTTCCTGGGTCAAAGTATAAAATCTGCAGCTCTAGAAAAAACTACATAAAAATGAAAAAAAACAAGGTATCTGTCACCCCACACTTCCTAACCAATATGGCTTATTTTTTTGCTTTTTTTTTTCTCTGAGACAGAATTTCGTTCTTGTTGCCCAGGTTGGAGTGCAATGGCACAAACTCAGCTTACCACAACCTCCGCCTACCAGGTTGAAGCGATTCTCCTGCCTCAGCCTCCTAAGTAACTAGGATTCTAGGGATGCACCACCTTACCTGGCCAATTTTGTACTTTTAGTAGACATGGGGTTTCTGCATGTTGGTCAGGCTGGTCGTGAACTCCTGACCTCAGGTGATCCGCCCACTTCCGCCTCCCAAAGTGCTGGGATTACAGGCATGAGCCACTTCGTCTGGCGTTTTTTGTTGTTGTTGTTGTTGTTAATTTGTACTTTATTTTTCTAATTTAAAAGATAGTTAATATCAGGAATAGTGAACATTATCATTTCCATAAATGCAAGAGCGTGTACATTTTCCACACACTGAGTACTGTCTACATTTTCTATTGATAAACTCTGACCACTTCTTCAGGCAATTCATGTACTTACTTTAGCGTTATCATTAAGGATGAAGGTTCTAGAACCATCAAGAACAAGGGTCCCATCTTCACACAAGTTACTTAACTGCTGGGAGGCTCTATTTCATCTTATGTAAACAACAGATAATACCCACTCACCTCAAGGATGTATCAAGGGTTTATGTAAGCTAAATTTGTAGAAAGCAGTTAGCACAGTGCCAGGAAGGGTCCAAGAAGAAATGGTACTTACTATGATATATTTGTATGCATATATGTATGCATGTTAACAAGCTCTTATTAGCTGTGATCACTAAAGGTTTTCTCCATCCTGTGATTTGCTTTTAGATTTTGGAATACATTTCATTGTGCACGTTCCATTTCTATTATTAATATAACAACATTTATAACTATTACTATTATCATCACCAATTCAGTTACATCTACTGTATCCCTGATGATGACCATTCTTCCTTTAATAATCATAAAACTCTCTTTCCTTCACAGGGTAAATAACCTATCACAACGCTGTAAGTCTCCATCAGCACCCCAGGCTGCCCCTGCTGACTTACCAGATCTGTTGCTTTAGCCAGATCAACCATCCTGTTAATGTCACACTCACATTCAATAATGGTGAGTCTGCGCTTTTTACCTGTAAGTGAAAAGATGAAAATTCTACTTTAAAAAGACTCCGAAAAAACTGAAACCATCAACTCTTAATTTTCGTTTTTTAATTGCATCCAGTAAAACACCATATAGGTTTACAGGAGTGTACCCGAAGTTCATTTTTATAGGCAAAAGCTGGTAAAATAAAATAAATTCCATCCTGTTTTTCTTGCTGTGTTCTAAATTTAGATAATATCAAAAGTCTACCCAGATGAATAAAGTGCTCAAACAGGGAAAATTCTGACTGGACAGGCTCCATGATAACCATGATCCTGCTGTTCAGCTGCAGGTGTCTTCACCTCTATCAAAACTTCCCGTATTCCCACTATCGCTAAAAACATCCTCAAACATAATGCAACAGAATATTCATAACGATAATCATTTCTAAATTAAGGTAATAAGAAAATGGTCAAGAAAATAGGGGCTGGGTACAGTGGCTCACGCCTTTGTCCCAGCACCTTGGGAGGCCAAGGCAGGTGGATCCCTTAAGTCCAGGAGTTTTGAGACAAGCCTGGGCCACATGGGGAAACCCCATCTCTACAAAACAAAAAAAGAAAGAAAAAAAAGAAAATTTAGCCAGGTGTGGTAGCATACATTACTCAGGAGGCTATGGTAGGAGGATTGCTTGAGCCTGGGAGGTTGAGGCTGCAGTGAGCTACAATCACACCACTGCATTCTAGCCTGTGCCACAGAGTAAGACTCTGTCTAAAACAAAGGAAAAGAAAGTATGGATGCTCCAAAAATAAAGAAAAGCCTCAATCTAACTATATTACTGCAATAACAAGAGATTTCAGAGTGTGCATTGCCATTCCACCACTGGAAGTTTGTTTCATCTTCCCTCAAACTTGGAAAGGTCACCATCTCCCAAAGCAAATTCTCATAAGAAAAAGAGAAAATGTGCACTTCCACCAGCATGTGGCTTCATAAGGGCAAGCATGTGCACCTGGCACATAGGAGGTACGTGCTATGTGTTAAATACATACGTGTTAAATGATGTGTTCACAGTCACCAGGCCTGCTAGGCCCCTCCAAGGAACATGCTTGGCAAAGCCATAGAGCAGTCAGGATAAGATATGTATCACATCCTTATCTCTGGGAACTTACCCTTTTCTGAAGTTATAGCTAACTTAGTAAAAGTGTAAGAGAGATAACACGATATGACAATATTTAACATGCTCCATTCAAGAAAACAAGAAACACGTGCAGGTCCCTCAGATGACAACAACCACGCCAACTCTGTGTCTGCGGCAGCATCTCCTACCTGACACGATCATCACAGGGTCTGTGATCTCGGTAAACTTCTGCCGGGTGAAGTTCCGAATGAGGCATTGTATCAAAGTGCTCTTTCCAACTTCGGAGGCCCCGTCACCATGGCCACTATTGGTGGGGGCTCTAGTGGAGTTTGATCAACCACTGGAGTATGATGCTTTTTTGTCTTCAAATCCTGAGTCCTATTCATTAAAGAAAAAAAAAAAGTAAACTCACTTTCAAAATAGAGTAAAAGGTATCAACCTTATAAGTAGACTTTTTTTGGTATACTTATAGACATGAGTACGTTAGTATATTTTATACAGGGTACAACAGACAATATATAAATATAATTAACTTGTCAATTATTAACTTCTGACCCCCATCCAAATAATTACTGTTCAATAAAGATGTAACAAGATGACTTCAATAATATAGAGATGAAAATTAAATACTCCTTAAATCTGACTGTTTTAGGAGTGATTTTAATCGTTTTTTAAAAACCAAAAGGTAAATACCGAGGCAGTGCATCATAACAGATAAGAGCAGAGGCTCTGGAGTTAAATTTGGCTCTCCTACTTACTGGTTGTATGATTGGAGGTAACTTTTCTTGACTTCAGTTTTCTTGTCCATGAAATGAGAGCAGGAATGATTCCTACTCTGGTAAGGCAGCTGGAAGGACTTAGTTGAATAATGTTTAAAGTACACTGCTAACAATATCACAAGGACTCACTAAATAAAGCTATGTTAGTATTACATATTGTAATTTTTGTATTTTATATCACAACTTTGTAAAACATATCCGGAGGGAAAAAGCACACTTATCACTGTAGAAACACTTTAAAGTTTAGGAAGAAACAAATTCTAGAAATTCTTGTATCTTGGGCAAGAAACACCAACTAGTGTGCAGATGCTGGAGGCAAGGCAGCTTCTATGGGAAGGCTTCTCACATTTTAGTAAAAGCCACACAGCATGCATCTCCACGTCCTTTGGAGCTGGACTAGACTTGTGACTCCAAATGTCACCTGTGAGAGGCTCCTACTATTTAAAAAGAATCAAAGGAAGAACCATCAGACTATAGCTAAACACACCTGTGAAAGTATCAAGCCATCCCCACAGCAGACTGAACTGCAAAAGCTTTGGGATTTCTCTTCCGGGCATCATCTTCGTCTCCTAGCTGGAGATCCTGCAGATGCCGCTTCTTTTTCTTTGCAGCTTTGGGTCCATTGTTTTTCTTTCTGTGTTTCTCTGGTCCTTAGTTTCCATAGTGGCTACTTACCAATAACAAGTAACTCTAACCTACAAGGAAGAAGGTTGGGGTAAGGAGGTGGGAGAAGCATTTTACAATCCAGGCAATACACAGGGGAAAACATTAAATTTCATTTATTTCTTTATGAAGAGATGATGTATTTGTTCACTAGACAAGGGTAGGAACTGCTTAACCATCCCCAATTTCCTTTCTCTCTGGTATGCTATAAATTAGATGAGTTACCTCTGCTAAGGTTACATTTTATGGTTAAGTTACTTTTTATTCATCTTAAATGTCAACATCAGCACTATCTATTTCTGCAAGGACGGAAATATTCTATATCTGTACTTTTCAGCTATTTAGACTTTAGCCACATGTGGTTACTTAAAATGTACTTAGAGAAACTGAAAAAATGAATTCTTAATTTCATTCTAACTCTAAACAGTCACATGTGGCTACCATACTGGACAGCTCGTACCTAGATATCAACCAGATTAATAAAGTGGTTTCCTAACTTAAACTAAAACTTAAATTTTAATGAAAAATTTAAAACCTTTTTTTGAACTTCCAATATGATCACAGTATTACTTTTAGTACCTGTCGACTCTGTAAAACTCCTAAATTACAGGTCATCTACATACATTTGAAAAATCGCACTATCTGTATGTATAAGATATGAGTGGTTCTAGATGATGCCTGGAGACCTCATAGACTTACAGAGACCCTTGCAGTGATTTCTGAGGTATCTGGGAATCTGTGGCCAATAAATTGGTAATCACTGAGTTAGTGAGTTTTTTTTAGGGTATCAGGTTGCATAAAATCTGACAGCTTGATTGAAAAAAAGCGGAGCAGGGTGCCATTTCATTCAATTAAGGTCCTGTATTAATTCCATTTAATAAACGTTTGTGTCTCTGATGTGCTAGCCACTGTGCCAGTAAATGGATATAGCTATGATCTGACTGGCAGAGAAAATCCAAACTAGTGTCTTCCGTGCCATGCAATAAGGGCTACATTGGAAGGCTGCACAGGGTGCTACTGGAGCACAGAAGTGAGTCACAGACTTCCCACAGACACACACACGAGCGGAAACAGAAAGTCTTTATATATCACCATATTGTCAAGGAACACCGGCCGGGAGTTAGGAGGGCTGGGAACTAGGAACGCTGTGAAACTGAATAGCTGTGTGATTTCAGAGATTATGTTGCTTCTCTATTTTAGTTCCGAACTTGTACTAATATTTCTCTCCCTTTTGCTCTTGGTGGGAAAAGCACAATTTGGGGTCAACAGATTCGGCGCAGGTCTAAGTCGCCTGCCGGCACCATGTAGCCAGGAAACGACGTCTCCCGGACACCTTCCCTCCCAGTCCGGGCTCTCTGCAGGGATTCATGCCGTCACTCTCCCAACGACCCCCGGGGCACACCTCCGGCAGATGCTAAATATGCTGCTCCTCGGGAGCAAAGATGACCCGGGGGACCAGGAGAAGACCATCCCACGCGCAAGACTCGCGATCTTCCCAGTGCCCCAGAGCCAGGGACGCCACCGCCGCCTGCCCTAGAGCCAGGGACCCCGCCGCCGCCTACCCCAGCCCGCCGCCGCCTACCCCAGCCCGCCGCCGCCTACCCCAGCCCGCCGCCGCCTACCCCAGCCCGCCGCCGCCTACCCCAGCCCGCCGCCGCCTACCCCAGCCCGCCGGACCACCGAACCCGCTCACGACTACGACTCCTCAGGTCAACTTGGACACCGCCGGAAACGGAAATTCACAGTGGCGCCGACTCGGCGGAGGGAAACAAGAAGACAGAAAAAAGAGACCGGCGCCTGGAGGACGTTCAGGGGAAAGCTGGAAGGAAGACTCCCCAACAGCTGAGTGCCGGCGCCGGCGCCGTCTGCGCAGTGCGTTCCGCCGGGTCCGCGTCCCTGCTGATTCCGCCACACCCTGCTCTCGGAATCCGCTGTCTCAACTCCCGCGGTAGCACTCCCTAGTTGGGTACACCGAGCTCGCCCAAGTCCTCGCTGAAGGGCAGGGCAGCTGTGCGACCTGGCGCCGGTCACTTGGTGCCGTGCAAAAAGCGAGAAGGAGACTCATTTAGCAATGAGCTCTGAGTGTGGTCTCTTGTTCTTTTTTTTTTTTTTTTGAGACAGAGTCTCACTGGATCACCCAGGCTGGACTGCAGTGGCGCGATTTCGGCTCACCACAACCTCTGCCTCCCGTGTTCAAGAGATTCTCCTGCCTCAGACTCCCAAGTAGGTGGGATTACAGGCGCCTGCCATTAGCCCGGCTAATTTTTTTGTATTTTTAGTAGAGTTGGGGTTTCACCATGTTGGCCAGGCTGGTCTCAGGTGATCCACCCTCCTCGACCTCCCAAAGCGCTGGGATTACAAGCGCGAGTCACCGCGCCCAGCCGGTCTGTTGTTCTGTTTAAGCAAGACACTACATTGAGTAGTGCAAACCAGTGGGCATTATGTTGTTATTTGTAGCTCATTCTCAGTGCTAAAGAGAAAGTCTTGTGAAGCACGGCCCCCTTGAACTATACTGGTACGCAATTTTCCTTCTTTAAGTGATAAGCAATCTAAAATCAAGGCCTACGGGAAAGACGCAATTGTTTTTGTTACTCATTTCTAAATGTGAACTGGAACGTGCCGCCCTTTTTCTTCTAGCCCCACCTAGAAGTGCAGTGTTGGTGGGAGAATGTATTCTTCTCTGGGCTTTCAGGACCATTATGTATGCTGGGGAGCCTGGCAGTTGGCGCTAGGCCTGACCCCTGACAGTATTTCCTTCAGCTCCAGCATTTGCATTCTCACTGTTGAAAAGCATTTGGCACTCAGTTTGCATTTCTGTATTCATAAGTGTTAATTATTCACGAAAACAAACTGTGGGAAAACTAATTTTATAAATCACTTTACTAGATTGCGTTTTCCTTCCTTGCTTTCATCCTTTTTGTTGGTACTTATACAAATAATATAATTCTAAGTTCTCTGTGTAAAAATATTTAAACAATACAGATAAAGAACAGATCACTTTTTAATTCAGCCAGCTGGAACGTTAGGGATATGTTGGGAGTTAGGGGTTTGGTGTGAAGTAAGGCATTTTATTTTGTTTACATGGGTAGCAAATTGCTTCAAGTTTATTGAATATTTCATACTTTTGCCACTGACTTAAATTTTTATATGGATTTTCATTTTATATTGATTGCCTGTATAAAATAAGGCTGTAGTTTCTCCTGCTCCACTGGTGAGTTTACTCTGCAGTGTTCTGGTGGCCGTGTTTATAGTATATTTGATGCCTTCGAAGGGAAGCCCTCCGGAGCCCCATTCTTCTTTTTTTTTAATTATACCTGTTTCTGAACAAGAATATATGCACATCTTCAATTGAAAAAGGACAGAAAGATGGGTGGTGAAGACTGCTAACCCCATCTCCACTTTGCAGAGCTAAGCGCTGCTACCAAAGATACTCTACTCACACAGAAGCACAGGACTCTCATCCACACATACCTTTCTAAAAATACTTCATTAAATAGTTTCATTAATCTACTCTTAGATGAACTTGGATATCATGTTATATTAAGTATCAAGTTATATTAAAAACTTCCTTTTTAAATAGTGGCAGAAGACAACGTTGAGTCTTCGCATCCAAGAAAATTGTAAAGCCTCTTCCTGTCTCAGGCTCTGTTTTGGTGACATGCTCAAGTCTTATAGTAGATTTTAAGACACTCGTGAATGGGATGTGTATGTGCCTTGATTTAGTAGAGCTTAAATACTTGTTGAAGGAATGATAGCTTTAGGCTGAACTAGCTCTACTTTTGTGATGTTATTTGTACTTACTTGATGTTCAATCCCTACACTGTTTTTTCCATCAGAAAATATAGTCTACTTTGCCGAGCATGGTGCCTCATGCCTGTAATCCCAGCACTTTGGGAGGCCGAGGTGGGTGGATCACCTGAGGTTGGGAGTTCGAGACCAACCTGAGCAACATGGAGAAACCCTGTCTCTACTAAAACTGCAAAATTAGCCGAGCGTGGTGGCACATGCCTGCAATCCCAGCTACTCAGGAGGCTGAAGCAGGAGAATTGCTTGAACCCTGGAGGCAGAGGTTGCGGTGAGCCAAGATAGCGCCATTGCACTCCAGCCTGGGCAACAAGAGTGAAACTCTGTCTCGAAAAAAAAAAAGAAGAAAAGAAAATATAATACACTTTATTATATTTTCTAGGAACAGAAAGCTGAAAAAGTGAGTGTTGTCTCTATTGGTAAAAGTGTACCTTAAATACATTCATACACATACACACTCCTAATTAGCATTAAATGAGAATGTGCTTTGACTGTAATTCATTATATTTGTTCAACAGAGAAATTGGACTTGACATTTCATTCTTTCAATTACTCCCTCTTAGAGGATATTAATGGACACGCCTGTGTCACTGGTAAACCCATCAGCCAAGGGGGAATCGATGGACGCATCTCTGCTACTGGCCGTGGTGTGTTCCATGGGATTGAAAACTTCATCAATGAAGCTTCTTAATGAGCATTTTAGGAATGACACCAGGGTTTGGAGATAAAATATTTGTTGTTAAGGTTAAAAAAAAAAAAAAAGTTTCTTTAATAACTGATAGACATTAAGTAAAGTTTTTAATGTTTTTAGAATTGTAATTTTAAAATTCAGTTATCTCGCATCTCTTAAATTTTAGAGTGGTGGTTTCCAGAGTAATAGATCTTTTGTTTTTTGAACCTTGCTATGATTCATGTAACTAGAACTGATTTAAGTATCTCTCAAGTAGATGTGAAACTATTACCAACTATCACCAAATTCAACCACAATATTGGTCAGTATTCAAACTTGAAATTGTATCTAGAAGGGCAAGTCTCTTAACATAACTCTCTAAGTTTTGTAAGTATATAAAGAAGTTTACACATTGATCCAAATTTGTTTCATGTGTTAACATGTATTTTACTTAGGAGAATCTTAATTAAGTTGAAATAACTTTACAAGAGAAGTTGTAGCTGGGCATGGTGGCTCATGCCTGTAATCCTAGCATTTTGGGAGGCCAAGGCGAGTGGATCACTTGAGGCCAGGCGTTCGAGACCAGCCTGGCCAACATGGTAAAATGCCATCTCTACTAAAAATAGAAAAATTAGCCAGGCATGATGGCGGCGCCTGTAATCGCAACTACTTGGGAGGCTAAGGCAGGAGAATCACTTGAACCCGGGAGACAGAGGCTGCAGTGAGCCGAAATTGTACCATTGCACTCCAGCCTGGGCAACGGAGTGAGACTCTGTTGCCCAGGCTGGAGTGCAGTGATGTGATCTCGGCTCACTACAGCCTCCACCTCCCAGGTTCCAGCGATTCACCTGCCTCATCCTCCCAAGTAGCTGGGATTACAGGCACGGGACACCACACCTGACTAATTTTTGTATTTTTAATAGAGACGGGGTTTCACCGTGTTGGCTGTGGCTGGTCTCGAACGCCTGATCTCAAGTGGTTCACCTGCCTCAGCCTCCCAAAGTGCTGGAATTACAAGCATGAGCTACCATGCCCGATCATCACATTCTTAAACAGAGAATTTTATTATTGAAGAGAAACCAGTTAGTACATTGTTTCTTTTGGCAAAAGAATTTTGAGAATTGCTTCTAAATGAACAGAGTGTGGATTTACATTGGTCAAAATATGACTCTTGCTGTCTATACCAGGACTTGAATTTTTGTGTCATGGATAATTGTTCTTCACAGGGATTTGGTAACGTGGGCCTACACTCTATGAGATATTTACATCGTTTTGGTGCTAAATGTATTGCTGTTGGTGAGTCTGATGGGAGTATATGGAATCCAGATGGTATTGACCCAAAGGAACTGGAAGACTTCAAATTGGTATTAATACATTTTTATGGCATAGACACTAAATATAAACATTTAAACTCTGGTACAGCTATTAATTGTGATTTTCAATCAATGGCAGCAACATGGGTCCATTCTGGGCTTCCCCAAGGCAAAGCCCTATGAAGGAAGCATCTTGGAGGCCGACTGTGACATACTGATCCCAGCTGCCAGTGAGAAGCAGTTGACCAAATCCAACGCGCCCAGAGTCAAAGCCAAGGTGACAACATTATAGAAACCAGAACCAACATTATCAATGTGAATGACGTTAGGGGGTCATAGAAGAGTCTGATTGAGTTTTCTCTTTCTTTTTAGCAGCTTTATTGGCATATGTTGTACATACCATACAGTTCCCCCATTTAAAGTAAATAATTTAATGGCTTTTAGCTCCCTGCACAGAGTTATACAACCATTACCAAGAAAACGCATCTGCCTGAGACTCCTGTTAAAAAAAAAAACCTAGATAAACAGAAAAGTGAAAGGTAGTTTTATACACTTTGCAGAACAAAATAACTTCTGTTAATTTAATTTTAACTGAAACTTCCCCCCACATACGAACACATGTTCATATATGCACATCTCTTGCCCTCAGTGGAGGGGATTTGACGGTGTTGTTGGCATTTCTCTATGTTCCTGACTCTCTTGCAGATCATTGCTGAAGGTGCCAATGGGCCAACAACTCCAGAAGCGGACAAGATCTTCCTGGAGAGAAACATTATGGTTATTCCAGTAGGTCATCTATGTTGATTAGGCTTTGTATGTACTTAGAATCATAATTGTCTTTTGCAAGGAATTTGGAGGAAGAGAGGAATTATTAGTCTCCCAAGCTCTAGTGAATTCATCTTTATTTCACTTTTGAGAAAATATAGTAGAAGCATGGTTAATTCTAAGCCTGTCACTTTTCACTGTGATCTAAACATTTATTCCAATTTCAGGCTCTTTACTGAATGTCTTTAGCCTTCTAAGAGTCTGGTTATATAAGTGTATATACTGTGTTAGAAACACTATTCTAACTTAAGCTCTAAGATTTTCTGTATGATTCCTAACCTTATGCATTTCAAGTGCTCCTTCCGGCTTTACTCAGAAAACGAATATGAGGCACACGTGCTCAGGTTTTTTAGCAGGTAAGCATGAGTCTACACCAAAAAGTTATTAGAAATTAATGTGGGCTTGGAATGCATTTTAAAGAACCCCCTTTGCTGAAAGCACTTAAGACATTCAATGTAACTGAAATGGGCTACCCTTAGGTAATAGGAGAAAGAATCCTGTCTTCTGAGAGGCCCTGTGGACGGACTAATCCAATTGGTTGGTGGGCAAGCCATTTAGTCTGAGAACTTCTGGTAGAGAAGAGGCTCTAACCAAAGATTATTAACATTCATTGATTAATAAGCCAAAAAATGATTTTTTTTTTCCCTAAATAGAAAAAGCGTTAGATGGAATTGGGCGAGGTGGGGAGGAGTGTTAAATTAAGTGTGAAATTCCTGATACTAGCCAAAATATATTTGTGATATTTGAAGTTCAGTCTGCCTTGGTATTGAACCTAAGGTCTTAGGTTCATTTTAAGCTTTTACTAAAACCATCGTCTTCTAATTTCTTTGGTGTCTTATTTTTGTGTATAGGATCTCTACCTGAATGCTGGAGGAGTGACAGTATCTTACTTTGAGTGGCTGAAGAATCTAAATCATGTCAGCTATGGCCATTTGACCTTCAAATATGAAAGGGATTCTAACTACCACTTGCTCAGTGAGTGTCGATAATCTTGTTTACCAAAACTCATCTTTTGAGCCAGCTAAAAGGCTGTAAAAAGGTCCACTTAAGAGAACTTATCCCTTTGGGAAAGAATTGAGTCTCAGAAAAGAAAATAATATTTTGTCTCATGAAACTTAGACCAAAAATGCACAATGTCTTTCTGGATATTAACTCTCCCATATACTTATATCCAGATTTTTATTCTGTGATGTAATGTTCACAGAATATAGTCTACAAATTAATTTGTTTTTTCTTTTTTTGAGACAGAGTCTCACTCTTTCGTCCAGGCTGGAGTGCAGTGGTGCAAACTCAGCTTACTGCAGCCTCCACCTCCCAGGTTCAAGCAATTCTCCTGCCTCAGCCTCCCAAGTAGCTGGGACTATAGGCCTATGCTGCCATAGCTGGCTAATTTTTGTATTTTTAGTAGAGATGGGGTTTCACCATGTTGGTCAGGATTGTCTTGATCTCCTGACCTCGTGATCCACCTGCCTCAACCTCCCAAAGTGCTGGGATTACAGGCATGAGCCACCACGCCCAGCCAATAGTATTTATTTAAGTGTGATTTTAAAACCCCACTGCCAATACTCATTTCTGTCTCTGGTTGCTCTTAGTCAAGGCCTATCTAGTGTCACGAATTGTTTTTGAGACTCCTGATGAGAATACTTGTTTTTCTTTGACTAGAGTAAGCTCCACAGTTAAGAGTAGAATTTCTCATCAAGCTGAAATGAGACCAAGACCTCCTGCTGAGCTTCTCTCCTCAGCCCACTGTGAGAATCTGGGTGAAGTGTTCCATCTGTTTCCTTTTCTTTTTCCCCCAGCATTTTCTTTTTAATAGAGCCAAGGAAAAACCCTGGTAATGGGTGTTATGGAAACACAGCAGTGACCTAAATCCACATTTATATAGGAAATTGACAATAATGTGTTTTATTCCTTCTTGACAGAGTTTTTTTTTTGAGACAGAGTTTCATTTTTGTTGTCCAGGCTGGAGTGCAATGGCACAATCTCAGCTCGCTACAACCTCTGCCTCCCTGGTTCAAGTGATTCTCCTGCCTCAGCCTCCTAAGTAGCTGGGATTACAGGCAGGCATCACCATGCCCAGCTAATTTTGTGTTTTTAGTAGAGGCAGCATTTCACCATGTTGGTCAGGCTGGTCTTGAATTCCTGACCTCAAGTGATCCACCCGCCTCAGCCTCCCAAAGTGCTGGGATTACAGGCGTTAGTCACCGTGCCTGACCCTTCTTGACTGAGTTTTAAATGATTAACCCTTTTATGTCATTAGAACTCTCTGTACGTTTTTGGGTTACAGTTACTGTTTGGGACTACTTTTGATTCTACTTCATTTTTCTTTTCTGTTAGCAATATCTTGATCTCTCTCTCTTTTTTTTTTTTTTCTAAAGTGTCTGTTCAAGAGAGTTTAGAAAGAAAATTTGGAAAGCATCGTGGAACTGTTCCCATTGTACCCACAGCAGAGTTCCAAGACAGGATATCGGTGAGTGTGCTCACCCCACAGTTGTACTTTACACATGCTCTCTGCTCTTTTGTTCAGACAGAGCTGGTTAGATGGATTTCATTTATGGCATAGTCTTTGTAATTAGCTTGACAGTAAGTGTGTGACGTGTGTTTTTTACCTTCCCTTTTCATTACATTCTAAAACTGGAGTAAGAATCCTAATGACTACTAACAAATTTAAAATAAATAAATTTGGTATTTTTCACGCACATGTTTTAACAGTGAAGGATTATTATGTACTTATATTATGTTAGGCTCGGTGGCACACGCCTGTAATCCCAGCACTTTGGGAGGCCAAGGCTGGCAGATCACGAAGTCAAGAGATAGAGAGCATCCTGGCCAACATGGTGAAACCCGTCTCTACTAAAAATATAAAAATTAGCGGGGTGTGTTGGCACTCACCTGTAGTCTCAGCTACTTGGGAGGCTGAGGCAGGAGAATCACTTGAACTTGGGAGGTAGAGGCTGCAGTTAGCCAAGACTGTGTCACTGCACTCTAGCCTGGGCCACAGAGAGAGAA
>NC_044559.1:14875940-14887557 GCF_007565055.1 Rhinopithecus roxellana
CCAACCTCAATTGCAGCTGTCGGGGCAAGTAGGGCTTAGAGAAGAATTTACCCTCCTTCACCTCTGTCACCTCCTCCCTCCTTCCAACCTCCATCACTTGTTTGGCAAACTGGACTCTGGAAGCCAGAAGGCATCAGAAAAAGTGGAATGTGAGCCTGCAGTCCATCAAGGTGAAGCCTCGAGGATCACCCGGGGCCAGTCGTTCCACTTTGATGTGGATAAGCCTCAGTCAGTGTCAAGTTGAAAGGAGAAAAATACAGGTGAGTCACTGTTAAAGAAACAGGTTCACATATGTAGGTCTAGGAGTACTGCAAGTAGTTCTTACAGTGGGGGAGAGCAATTGTGCTCAACTCTGAATCCAGCACAAGGCAGTGGGAATTATAGTCAAGGAGGAGGATGGGCGTTAGCAAATAGGAAATGACTACGAGGGAACATCAGGGGTAAGGGAGGATTCTGGCTAAACTGATCTAACGGGATTCTCGCTGAGCACAGGCCAAGGTTATCTGACATCAGCTGCGGGATGGTGGGGGATGAGGACCCTGATCAGTATATAGCAGACGGGGATTCCTGGCAGCTAAACTGACTTAGCAGGGTAATTTGCTAAAACTGAATTTTACAAAAAGTGCATAGATGGGTATAGCAGAAGGTTCAGAAGCCTGACTAATGTATGGTCAAACAAACAATAATGCATGCTCCAGGGACCATACTGGGCTTCAGCATCTTCCTCCCCCACCAGCTTCCAGGAGGGCATTTTGCCCGGGGCCTCCTGGGTGTTTCCTTGCCTGATCATTTCCAGGAGACAAGAGATTTGCACCTTATCATCTAGGATAAATTCAGTGTCAGATTTTTAAGCCTCAATTAGGTGACAGTGCTTCAGTGACAATCTCAGGTATTAAAAAAGTGAGGTTCATTCATTCACCAGTTCTAAAGGCAAACATAAGGCATTCTTTTTTTTTTTTTTTTTACAAAAAAATTGAGACCACATAAAAGAAAAAGAATGAAAAAAATCAAGCAACCCGAATCCCTTATATAATCTTTTCAAACCCCAAACAAGGGAACTCTTCTCAATATAAACTTCGGAACTTTTGTTGATCATTGACTGCAGTCTGGTGGTTTATACTTATTTTCTTGTGTCCTGTTTCCTCCCTACTCCCACCCCTCAGCAGTTGCTGCCTTCCTGTCTTGGTCTCGTTGTTCTCAAATCAGACCTGCAGATATGGTCCCAAGTGCTTCTATCCTTCATCCTTACATCCACAGGATCCCCTGAGAACCCAGCTTCTATTATTGAGAACTATCCCACCCGCTGGATAAGGAGTCTGATCTTTATTCAGTATCATTGCTAAGATACCAGAGGAAATACCATAAGAGTCTAGTTAGAACTCATGGTTCTGATCTGAGGAACTAATAGTTGCTTATTTGAATCACTGCATTTTCTATTTATATATATATTTTTTTGAAATGGAGTCTCGCTATGTCTCCCAGGCTGGAGTGCAGTGGTGCGATCTCAGTTTGCTGCAACCTCTTCCTCCCAGGTTTGAGCGGTTGTCCCTGCCTCAGCCCCTTGAGTAGCTGGGATTACAGGCACCTGCCACCATGCCTGGCTAATTTTTGTATTTTTAATAGAGATAGGGTTTCGCCATGTTGTCCAGGATGGTCTTGAACTCCTGACCTCAGGTGATCCACCCACCTTGGCCTCCCAAAGTGCTGGGATTACAGGCGTGAGCCACCACGCCCACTCTATATTCATAATTCTATTCACAATATCTCCTACACAGTGTTTTCCTATTCTATGGGGAGAAATCAGGCAGATGGCAGAAGACACAGGTCAAATCTCAGGAAGAGTTTCTATGGCCTCCAAACAAGCATTTATTGATTATAGATTTAGGGGTGAATATTACGAATGTGGGGAGATGTCCCACAAGGTTAGCTCCTCTGCTACCTAATGCACCAAGCAGCTTGTCCATAACTTAGTTTAAATATATCTGTCAGGCTCCATGCCCACTTGCTGTAAAGCAAGATTACTGAGGTAATCTTAGATTTTAAAATGGAAAACGGGGCCTCACAAAAGCAGTTGGGAAAGTGACCTGGAGATTGTTTCTAAGGCAGTGTCCAGCTGTACCAAGCAAAGGATGATAAGTACAAAGTCAGAGCTTCATTAACTCTTTTTTTTTTTTTTTTTGAGACGGAGTCTCACTCTGTCGCCGGGGCTGGAGTGCAGTGGCCGGATCTCAGCTCACTGCAAGCTCCGCCTCCCGGGTTCACGCCATTCTCCTGCCTCAGCCTCCCGAGTAGCCGGGACTACAGGCGCCCGCCACCTCGCCCGGCTACTTTTTTTTTTTTTGTATTTTTTAGTAGAGACGGGGTTTCACCATGTTAGCCAGGATGGTCTCGATCTCCTGACCTCGTGATCCGCCCGTCTCGGCCTCTCAAAGTGCTGGGATTACAGGCTTGAGCCACCGCGCCCGGCCCATTAACTCTTGATGATTGATTCATTCACTTAATGCAAGACTTCATGGGAAGAAGAATCGCTGAGTGGAGGAGACTGGAAACAACGCATCGCATGAAACGCCCATGGTCTCTGGATACCCACTCAGCCAGTCCCCACTCTTCTAGGGTCTGGTCTTGATCATCTCATCATGTGTTTCAAGGGTGTGTTTTCCTACCAGTTGTTTTTTTGTCTGCTGTTTTTTTTAGTTTTTTTTTTTTTTTTTTTTTTTTTTTTTTTTTTTTTAGTTTAGTTTAGTTTTGTTTTTTGAGACAGGGTCTCCTCTCGCCCCGGCTGGAGTGCAGTGGTGCGATCTCGGCTCACTATAACCTCAACCTTCCGGGCTCAAGCGATGCTCGTGCCTCAGCCTCCTGACTAGCTCGGACCACAGGCGCGGGCCACCACACTCGGCTAATTTGTGTATTTTTAGTAGAGATGGGGTTTCGCCAGGATGCCCACGCTGGTCTCGAACTACTGGGCTCAAGTGATCTGCCTGCCTCAGCCTCCTGAAGTGCTGGGATTACAGGCATGAGCCACCGGCAACACGCCCAGATTCTTCTATACCCTTAATTGGGAGATAAAGCTTCTGCCTGCGGGTTGTGCGTTCTTCCAACGGGCCCCACCTTTGCTGTGGACTAAACAGGAACCACTGGACCAGAGTCCTTTGGCTCTCAGCCCTGTAGGAGATTTTAATCAAAAATTCTAGGCCTCAGGGAAAAACAGGGTTAGGCTGAAAATGCACACAGGGCTCCTGTAAACTTCTTTTCATAAACCACTCGCCCAGGGCATTAAATAGGGTATTTAGTTGATCGGAACCCTCCAGGGAGACCCCCGACCCTTCTCTTCGTAGCCCCCAGCTCCCGTCCCCCGGTTCCACTGAGGCAAGGGGACTTTCCAGTCTCCTCCACTCAGCCATTCTTCTTCCCATGAAGTCTTGCTTTAAGTGAATGAATCAATCATCAAGAGTTATGAAGCTCTGACTTTGTACTTATCATCCTTTGCTTGGTACAGCTGGACACTGCCTTAGAAACAATCTCCAGGTCACTTTCCCAACTGCTTTTGTGAGGCCCAGTTTTCCATTTTAAAATCTAAGATTACCTCCACATGCCAAGAGTCAGCACTCCGGGAAGCCCCGCCCAGCGGCTGGCGCAGCCAATCGCAGTGCGGGCAGGCGGTGGGGGCGGGCCTGACTGGGCGGCAAGGGGACAGGGAGGCTAGGGGTTTTATAGATCAATTAGCTGCTTTCCGGCGGCCTTAGGCGACAGGAGACTCCTGGACCCAGCACCTGCTCACTGTGCCTGTCCACCTTTGGCTACTGCAGCTGACACCCCAGTGGGCTAAGATTGGACAGGAGCCACCAGGGACCCAGCAAGTCCTTCAGCTCTGTGAGTGAGGGATTTTCGGGGGTGCCAGGCCGCAGTATTCCCAGGGCTGGTGGAGTGGGACCGGGAGGCTCGACCCCGGCAAATCAGGCAGGAGCGCCCCATGCTCCCTGCAACACCACCCACGTCCTGGGGCCGCAGTGAGCGTGAGCGGAGGGCAGGAGCAAGAGGCAGGGACCTGACCTGGGTCCCCAGCCCAAAGCCTGGGAAACTGTGTATCCCTGTGTGGGCGCGGACACTGGGGACTCTGGTTTCCTGTGGTTCGGCCACCTGATTCAGTTTATGCTCTGTGAGGGGAGTTGGAGTGCTGGCAGGACTGGCCCACCTGCAGGACTGCAGGCCTGCGGGAGCCGCGGTAGGTAGGTGCTCTCCTTCTCAGTTTCTCCTGGGAAGACATTCAAGAACTGTTTCATTACAAGGGGCATTTGGAAAACATACTTCACCTTCTGCTGTGTATTAGCCAAGAACAAGGTGCGAAGTGACTTCCCAATTACTGGGGATCCCTTTGTCCCTTCTTGAAATTAGATGTCTTCGTTAATGAGGTTTTGCCTGGATGACCTCAGCCTAGTTGGTACAAAACCTGGGCCAATGGTTTCCTAGTTTCCTGGTTGTTGCCTTAAGCTTCTCGCCCATAAGGTACCTTTCTATCCTTTTCATAGCCTAAGTTATGGTCCCATAGACCTGTTTCAGCGCCTACAGTTCTGGACAGGCTGCTTTTCATTTTGGTGGTTCCATCCAGTATCTCCACTTGCCCTGTATTTCTCCAGCCTCTTCCGCAGTCCTTATGTAAATGCTTGGAAGAATAATTTAAATATTTTTATTCTACCATGGTGGCCCTAGTTTCTCAGGTAGCAGTAAAATGGCTTTTTAGGATGGGTCTAATCAGATCCTCATTTCTTTTCCCTTTCTAGATTTTTGAGACATGAATCCTTCACTCCTCCTGGCTGCCTTTTGCCTGGGAATTGCCTCAGCTGCTCTAACACGTGACCACAGTTTAGATGCACAATGGACCAAGTGGAAAGCAAAGCATAAGAAATTATATGGCATGGTTGGTGGCATCTGAAACTGTCCAGGGGAACCCCAGAGAGATGGGCCTTACTTTTGGGATCATATGGCTGGAGAGTAGCTTCTAGAGGCCAGCTCTTACCAATAACCTAATGCAATAACTTAACAGCACTGATTATGAGCACGATATTGGCGTACACCCTTGTTGGGTCTGAGCTTGGAGAACATCTCCCAGAGGTGTCACGCCTCCCGTGGCCATGGTTACTGTTACATCTCTGTCTGAAGATTCACTTGGTTAGCATATGTCGGGTTTTAATTAGAAATGAAGGGCATCGGCCGGGCGCAGTGGCTCACGCCTGTAATCCCAGCACTTGGGGAGGCCGAGGCGGGCAGATCACGAGGTCAGGAGATTGAGACCATCCTGGCTAACATGGTGAAACCCCGTCTCTACTAAAAAAAAAAAAAAAATACAAAAAATTAGCTGGGTGTGGTGGCGGGCACCTGTAGTCCCAGCAACTCGGGAGGCTGAGGCAGGAGAATGGCGTGAACCCAGGAGGAAGCACTTGCAGTGAGCCGAGATCGCACCACTGCACTCCAGCCTGGGCGATAGCAAGACTCCGTCTCAAAAAAAAAAAGCATCAGTTACATGTTTGCTTTAGAATGAAGAAGGATGGAGGAGAGCAGTGTGGGAAAAGAACATGAAGATGATTGAGCAGCACAATCAAGAATACAGTCAAGGGAAACACAACTTCACAATGGCCATGAACGCCTTTGGAGACGTGGTAAGTATGCTGTGGACTGCCGAACTCTGTGCTTCTCCTCCTCAGTTCTTTACCAAATTAATCTTTTGCTTTTTGACATTTTATTTACTTTTCCTTGAAGACCAATGAAGAATTTAGGCAGGTGATGAATGGTTTTCAATACCAGAAGCACAGGAAGGGGAAGGAATTCCAGGAACGTCTTCTTCTTGAGATCCCCACATCTGTGGACTGGAGAGAGAAAGGCTACGTGACTCCTGTGAAGAATCAGGTGAGACTGTGTTAGGTTCAGACTTCCTATCATCACCCCAGGAAAGCCAAGAAGCAATTGACCTTTGTGCTATGGTAGAGTGTGCAGCAACATGCAATTCACTTTTTAAAGGAGTATTTAGATATATGAGCTGTTGTTAAAAGTCTTGCTCTGTGTGTGTGTGTGTGTGTGTGTGTGGCTATCAGCTTTTTTATTCTCTTTTCAGGGTATGTGTGGCTCTTGTTGGGCTTTTAGTGCCACTGGTGCTCTGGAAGGGCAGATGTTCTGGAAAACAGGCAAACTTATTTCACTGAGTGAGCAGAATCTGGTAGACTGCTCTTGGCCTCAAGGCAACGAGGGCTGCAACGGTGGTTTCATGGATAATTCCTTCCGGTATGTTCAAGAGAACGGAGGCCTGGACTCTGAGGCATCCTATCCATATGAAGGAAAGGTAAATGGAGCTCCTTTTCTTGATGCCGTTCCTGCCTTGTTTTACTGGGACACTTTCAGAGATAACAGACACTTTTCAGAATTCCCATTTTAGATGGTGGAATCTCTATCTGCAAACTGTCTGTGTTGTCATTATAAGTTATAGCCTTTGCACAGTTCTGTGATTACATGGTTAACATGCAGCTGTTCTTGCTTCTGTGTAACATGGAGAATATACAAACCATTCTACACATAATACAGATGTCTCCATTGCAAAAAACGTCTTATGGAAAGTAAACCTAGGGGTCTTGCTGAAGAGAACTGAGCTAATTTTCAGTTTCAAATTAACTATTAATAACAACATTTCACTTCCTTGGATGATTTGTGACAGTGTTGACTTATTCTATGCTGCAAACTGCTGAGTATTGTGGTTCTGACTTACGTTCCCTGGGAGAAGGATGGTAGTAATCAAATCGCTTCCCTCTTTACCATTAAAAGGTTAAAACCTGTAGGTACAATCCCAAGTATTCTGTTGCTAATGACACTGGCTTCGTGGACATCCCTTCATGGGAGAAGGACCTGGCGAAGGCAGTGGCAACTGTGGGACCCGTCTCTGTTGCTGTTGATGCAAGCCATTTCTCCTTCCAGTTCTACAAAAAAGGTAAGCATCTTTCTTCATAGAAATTATTGCAGAAAAAAAGTAAACCACCATGGCACACCAGCATGATGGACTCTATACATGTAATAATCATACCCAATGCTTCTGTTTGATATTACTTTGAACATATCTCCATGAATACATGTACTTCATAACTTTTTCTAAATAGCTATGTTATTTATAGTATAGTTTAATTTACTTAAATATTCTCTAATTGTTGTATTCTTAAAATTTTTAGAAAGATTTTTAATTCTGTGATTAAATCTGAAAAGACCCTTTTGATTCAAGGATTTTGGTGTTCTGCGCTATTTTTAAGACTGATATTCTAGAGTAGAATTACAAGCTTAAAATGAGTGGTCTTTTATGCCTGTAGGAAAGTTTTTTTATGAAGGACTTATGCTAATTTCTATTTCTGCTCGTTGTGGATGAGAGCCTAATTCCCTAGCTTTGATAACAATAGATCTTGTTAAGCCCGATCTGGACTGTGTGTCATTTCACTGATTTTAGAGATGCCTCCCTCCCTGTGGGTGACAGGGTGGGTTACTGTCAGGTGTCCTTGGGAACTTCTCATCCAGCCTTCATTTTATTCTCTCAGGAATTTATTTTGAGCCACGTTGTGACCCTGAAGGCCTAGATCATGCTATGCTGGCAGTTGGCTATGGCTATGAAGGAGCAGACTCAGATAACAATAAATATTGGCTGGTGAAGAACAGGTATAACTTGCCAGAAAGGCTTATAGTTGAAATTCAAAGGGGAATCCTTTTTTGCAATCAGTATTTACATACCATAAGCCCTTAATCCCATTTCTGAAATCCCAGAAGTCTTTATCCCCCTTAGATAGAACACAGAATATTAATGATTGATTGTAACATCAAGATACTGTCACAAGCATGCTGGGGATATTAACATGGTATTTGTCCCATTGCATGTTTAAATTCTGAACATTTTCTTAATTCTGAAGCATACCTGGCTGGAAAGACATCCGGTCCTTTTTCTGTTTCTGATTTTGCAGTTCTGTGAAAGGTCACAGTTTTGGGCGTGGGATTGAAGTGATATGCAGGTTTTGACTCAAGAATGTATAAGGGATGAAAAGGAACATCGGCCTCTCCTGACTCTTTATGTTAAGCCTGTGGCTTCTGGCACACTGTTTAAGTTAATAACCCAAAGTGCTTTATCCTTCCTCTGAAACGGAAAACCTGTTCTCCTTTCAGCTGGGGTAAAAACTGGGGCATGGATGGCTACATAAAGATGGCCAAAGACCGGAGGAATAACTGTGGAATCGCCACAGCAGCCAGCTACCCCACTGTGTGAGCTGATGAATGGTGATGAGGAAGAACTTGACTGAGGATAGCACATCCAGAGGAGGAATTTATCTTCAGTCTACCAGCCCCTGCTGTGTGGAATGCACATTTCAATCACTGAAGATCCAAGTGTGATTGGAATTCTGATATTTTCATATTGGTAAATGTTACCTCTATTTTAATTACTGCTATAAACATGTTTGTATTATTGATTTGCTTACTTTGTATTTTCATTTTAAAAAGATATACACATTTTTACCTGTTTAAATAAAATGTAATTTCAAATGTACTGGTGGACTTCTTTCTGTTTTGATGCACTGACTTTTTTGTGTAATTGTATTAGTCTGTTTTCACGGTGCTGATAAAGACATAACCAAGGCTGGACAATTTACAAAAGAAAGAGGCTTAATGGACTCACAGTTCCACGTGGCTGGGGAGGCCTCACAATCACGATGGAAGGTGAAAGGCACGTCTCACATGGCAGCAGACGAGAAGAAAATGAGAGTCAAGCGAAAGGGATTTCCCCTTATAAAACCATCTGCTCTCGTGAGACTTATTCACTATTATGAGACCAGGATGGGAAAAACCTGCCCCCGTGATTCAGTTACCTCCCATCAGGTCCCTCCCACAACATGTGGGAATTGTGGGAGCTAAAATTGAAGATGAGATTTGGGTGGAACACAGTCAAACCACATCAGCAGTCAAGCACGAAACTGGGTTCTAAGCCATACCTGCTCTGCCTGTGGTTCACTAGGAGGGGTTTTTAGAAAGGAACCTGACCCCACCCTTATTTTGTATCTCCCACTGCCATGACCAGCCTTACCTGTAAAAATGGGGCATAGAAGAGCCCCCATCTCCTAGGGCAGCGGTTTTGAGCAGAGGGTCACTGACCAGTAGCACCTGCATCTCTTGGGAACTTGTTAGAAAGCAAATTCTGGGCTGGGGGCGGTGGATCATGCCTGTAATCCCAGCACTTTGGGAGGCCGAGGCTGGCGGAACACAAGGTCAAGAGATCAAGACCATCCTGGCCAACATGGTGAAACCCCATCTCTACTAAAAATACAAAAATTAGCTGGGCATGGTAGTGTGCGCCTATAGTCCCAGCTACTTGGGAGGCTGAGGCAGGGGAATTGCTTGAACCTGGGAGGCAGAGGTTGCAGTGAACTAAGATCGTGCCATTGCACTCCAGCCTGGGTGACAGTGCCAGACTCTGCCTCAAAAAAAAAAAAAAAAGTAATGCCTGGGAATGGATTAGCTTGCTGACAAGAGTTATTCCATTGTGTGTTTCTACCTGCAGTACCTGAGGATGCCCATTTTCTCACGATTTACAAACTAACTCATTTTATAGATGTAATTCATTGCCCTAATTTTCATACATTTGGGGGGATCGTTCTGACTTCAACTTTATTATTATTATTACTTCAAGGTATTATTATTTCCCCATCATCATCACGGTCATTACCATAACTAGTTGCTGCTAACAGTAGTCACCCTGCATTGAGAACCCATGCTCCAGGCCCTTTCCACACAGACTTGATTTAATTCCATTCACCCTTCACAACAACCATCTGAAGAAAGAATCACTAAGCCATTGTATAATGGAAACACAAGAGGCAAGTGACTTGGGTGCCCTTGGACAGGTAATTTAAACACTCTGTGTGCCCCCAAGTTCCAATAGATAAATGTGAATAATAATATCTTTCTTACCTACTACATGGGGATTTGTCAGCAGGTAAAGTACTGTGCATTTGTGAGGTATTTCATGTACGTTGTGTACTGTACATTGTGAGGTATTTGTGAGGTATTTCAGCAATTCACCTGTGAATTGCTCATGTGATGACACAGTGTGCTTCCAGTGTCAGTGTGCTGGGAAGGAGACAGAATAGGAAGAAGACTAAAAAGATGCCGAGTCTAGTGCAGGGTATCCTGGGGAAAACATCTCCTGTTTGTCCAACAGTGATTGGCCATACACTGAAGACACTCCACCTGCCTGTGAACTGGGGTGACCCTGTTGAAATCTTGTGGAAACCTTGAGATGCTCCTTAGAGGGTGTTTATCCCTCCAGCTGGCACAAATGCCGTTTGTTGTTCAGTTTTTCCTTCTACTCTGCCTCTATCTGGTACATTTTATCTTCAAGGGCAATAAAATATCACAAGGCAAATGGGGACAGAGCGAGATCACAGGACCAGGGCAAAATTAGAATTGCTGATGAAGTTTCATGTCCCACTGGGCATGCATTCTCACTGATAACATCTTATCAGGAGACAGGGTTTGAGAGCAGACAACCTGTCTGACTAAAATTTACTAGGCAGGAATTTCCTAATCCTAATAAGCCTGGGGGCACTGCAGGAGACTGGGGCTTGTTTCATCCCTTATCTGTAACCATAGAAGACAGACACTCCCAGAGTGGCCATTTTAGAGACCTACCCCGGGAATGCATTCTATTTCTCACAGTTGTTCCTTGATGAGAAAAGTAATTAAGTGATATTTCTCCTGTTCGCTTTTGTAAGAAAAGAAATATGACTCTGTTCTGTCTGGTCCCACAGGCAGTCAGGCCCAATGGTTATTTCCCTTATTCCCTGAAAATTGCAGCCATCCTGTTCCTTTTGGATGCCCAGATTTCCTATTGTTCAAACACACATGCTCTACAAACAATTTGTGCAGATAACACAATCATCACAGGATCCTGAGGTGACATACATCCTCAGTTCATGAAGATGACGGGATTAAGATATTAAAGTAAAGACAGGCATAGGAAATTATAAGAGTGTTGATTGGGGAAGTGATAAATAGCCATGAAATCTTCACAATTTATGTCCAAGGGCGGTGGGCGGGGCCGAACCCTGACACTCACCAGGCGTAAGAAATTATGAAAGTATTAATTTGGAGAACTAATAAATGTCCATGAAATCTGTCCAATTTATGTTCTTCTGCCATGGCTTCAGCTGGTCCCTCCATTCGAGGTCCCTGACTTCCCGCAACACAATGGCATGATCTTGGTTCACTGCTAACTCTGCCTCCCAGGTTGAAGCGATTCTCCTGCCTCAGCCTTCCGAGTAGCTGGGATTACAGGTGCCTGCCACTATGCCTGGCTAATTTTTGTATTTTAGTAGAGATGGGATTTCACCATGTTGGCCAAGATGGTCTCGATCTTCTGATCTAGTGATCTGCACACCTTGGCCTCCCAAAGTGCTGGGATTACAGGCATATATATATATAAAATAAATATGAAACACTTCATGAATTTGCATGTCATCCTTGCACAGGGCCCCAGCTAATCTCTGTATTGTTCCAATTTTAGTATATGTGCTGACAAAGTGAGCATGAGATCATTCTTTTTTAATGTAAG
>NC_044559.1:14887657-14902182 GCF_007565055.1 Rhinopithecus roxellana
GATCAGTTTGTTAACACAGTTTTCTGGAAATCTGCAATTAGATACTTCATAGCACAGTGAACCTTACGGTGACAAAGGAAATATCCACAGATGAAAACTAGAAAGAAGCTTTCTTAGAAACTTCTTGGTGATGTGTGAATTCATCTCACAGAGTTACACTTATGTTTTGTGGAGCAGTCCATTAACACTCTCTTTGAGGAGTCTGATAACGATTTCTTTGGATCGCATTGAGGCCTACGCTGATAAAGAAATTTCATCCGTTCAAAACGTGAAAGAAGCTTTCAGAGAAACTTCTTTCTGATCTGTGAGTTCATCTCACAGACTTATAACTTAGACTTCAGGAAGCAGTTTGCTAACACTCTTTTCGTGGAATCTGTAAAGTGATATTTGGGAGCCCTTAGGGGTCCATGGTGAAAAAGGAAATATCCTTACCTAATTACTAGAGAGAAGCTTTCTGAGAAATTGATGTGTGGCTTCATCACACAGAGTTCCACCCTTCCCTTCTTGGAACAGTTTGCTAACACTGTTGTCGTGGATCCTGCAAAGGTATATTGGGAGCACATTGAGGTCTATGTTGAAAAAGGAAATATCCTCACATAATAACTAAAGGGAAGCTTTCTGAGAAACTGCATTGCCATGTGTGAATGCAACTCACAGAGTTACACGTTTCTCTTCATTCAGTGATCATTTGTTAACATAGTTTTCTGGAAATCGGCAATTCGATACTTCATATCGCAATGAACCTTACGGTGACAAAGGAAATATCCACAGATGAAAACTAGAAGAAACTTTCTTAGAAACTTCTTGGTGATGTGTGATTCATCTCAACGAGTTACACTTATGTTTCGTGGAGCAGTCCCATAACACTGTCTTAGAGGAATCTGAGAACGGCTTCTTTGGATCGCATTGAGGCCTACGCTGATAAAGGAAAATTTCATCCGTTCAATACGTGAAAGAAGCTTTCTGAGAAACGTCTTTCTGTTCTGTGTGTTCATCTCACAGACTTATAACTTAGACTTCAGGAAGCAGTTTGCTAACACTCTTTTCGTGGAATCTGTAAAGGGATATTTGGGAGCCCATAGGGGCCCATGGTGAAAAGGAAATATCCTCACCTAATAACTAGAGAGAAGCTTTCTGAGAGTTCCTTTCAGATATATGGCTACATCACACAGATTTCCACCCTTCCGTTCTTGGAACAGTTTGCTAACACGTTGTCGTGAATTCTGCAAAGGTATATTTGGGAGCTCATTGAGGGCTATGGTGAAAAGGAAATATCACATAATAACTAAAGAGAAGCTTTCTGAGAAACTGCATTGCCATGTGTGAATGCAACTCACAGAGTTACACGTTTCTCCTCAGTGATCAGTTTGTTAACACAGTTTTCTGGAAATCTGCAATTAGATACTTCATGGCGCAATGAACCTTACGGTGACAAAGGAAATATCCCCATATGAAGACTAGAAAGAAGCTTTCTTAGAAACTTCTTGGTGATGTGTGAATTCATCTCACAGAGTTACACTTATGTTTCGTGGAGCAGTCCATTAACACTGTCTTTGAGGAATCTGAGAACGGCATCGTGGATCGCATTGAGGATTACGCTGATAAAGGAAATTTCATCCGTTCAAACGTGAAAGAAGCTTTCTGATATAACTTCTTTCTGATCTGTGAGTTCATCTCACCGACTTATAACTTAGACTTCAGGAGGAGAGTTGCTAACACTCTTTTCGTGGAATCTGTAAAGTGATATTTGGGAGACCATAGGGGCCCATGGTGAAAAAGGAAATATCCTCACCTAATTACTAGAGAGAAGCTTTCTGAGAGATTCCTTTTCTGATGTTGGCTTATCACACAGAGTTCCACCCTCCCTTCTTGGAACAGTTTGCTAACACTGTATTCGTTGATCTGCAAGGGTCTATTTAGGAGCTCATTGAGGGCTATGGTAAAAAAAGGAAATAATCTCACATAATAACTAAAAAGAAGCTTTCTGAGAAAACTGCATTGCCATATGTGAATGCAACTCAGAGTTACACGTTTCTCTTCAGCGATCAGTTTGTTAACACAGTTTTCTGGAAATCTGCAATTAGATACTTCATAGCACAGTGAACCTTACGGTGACAAAGGAAATATCCACAGATGAAAACTAGAAAGAAGCTTTCTTAGAAACTTCTTGGTGATGTGTGAATTCATCTCACAGAGTTACACTTATGTTTCGTGGAGCAGTCCATTAACACTCTCTTTCAGGAATGTGAGAACGGCTTCTTTGGATCGCATTGAGGCCTACGCTGATAAAGGAAATTTCATCCGTTCAAAACGTGAAAGAAGCTCTCTGAGAAACCTATTTCTGATCTGTGAGTTCATGTCACAGACTTATAACTTAGACTCAGGAAGCAGTTTGCTACACTCTTTTCGTGGAATTTGTAAAGTGATGTTTGGGAGCCCATAGGGGCCAAAGGTGAAAAAGAAAATATTCTCACCTAATAACTAGAGAGAAGCTTTCTGAGAGATTCCTTTCTGATGTGTGGCTTCATCACACAGACTTCCACCCTTCCCTTCTTGGAACAGTTTCCTAACTCTGTTGTCGTGGATTCTGCAAAGGTATATTTGGGAGCTCATTGAGGGCTATGGTGAAAAAGGAAATATCCTCACCTAATAACTAGAGAGAAGCTTTCTGAGAGATTCCTTTCTGATGTGTGGCTTCATCACACAGAGTTCCACCCTTCCCTTCTTGGAACAGTATGCTAACACTGTTGTCGTGGATTCTGCAAAGGTATATTTCGGAGCTCATTGAGGGCTATGGTGAAAAAGGAAATATCCTCACACAATAACTAAAGAGAAGCTTTATGAGAAACTGCATTGCCATGTTTGAATGCACCTCACAGAGTTACACGTTTCTCCTCAGTGATCAATTTGTTAACACAGTTTTCTGGACATCTGCAATTAGATACTTCATAGCGCAATGAACTTTAGGGTGACAAAGGAAATATCCACTGATGAAGACTAGAAAGCAGCTTTCTTAGAAACTTCTTGGTGATGTGTGAATTCATCTCACAGAGTTACACTTATGTTTCGTGGAGCAGTCCAATAACACTGTCCTTGAGGAAACGGAGAACGGCTTCCTTGGATCGCATTGAGGCCTACGCTGATAAAGGAAATTTCATCCGTTGAAACCTGAACGAAGCTTTCTGAGAATATTCTTTCCGATCTGTGAGTTCATCTCACAGACTTATAACTTAGACTTCAGGAAGCAGTTTGCTAACACTCTTTTCGTGCAATCTGTAAAGTGATATTTGGGAGCCCATAGGGTCCCATGGTGAAAAAGGAAATATCCTCACCTAATAACTAGAGAGAAGCTTTCTGAGACATTCCTTCTTATGTATGGCTTCATCATACAGAGTTCCACCCTTCCCTTCTTGGAACAGTTTGCTAACACTGTTGTCGTGGATTCTGCAAAGTTATATTTGGGAGCTCATTGACGGCTATGGGAAAAAGGAAATATCCTCACATAGTAACTAAGAGAAGCTTTCTGAGAAACTGCATTGCCATGTGTGAATGCAACTCACAGAGTTACACGTTTCTCCTAAGTGATCAGTTTGTTAACACAGTTTTCTGGAAGTCTGCAATTAGATACTTCATAGCGCAATGAACCTTACGGTGACAAAGGAAATATCCACAGATGAAAACTAGACTTAAGATTTCTTAGAAACTCCTTGGTGATGTGTGAATTCATCTCACAGAGTTACACTTATGTTTTGTGGAGCAGTCCATTAACACTGTCTTTGAGGAGTCTGATAACGGCTTCGTTGGATCGCATTGAGGCCTATGCTGATAAAGGAAATTTCATCCGTTCAAAACGTGAAGGAAGCTTTGTGATAAACTTCTTTCTGATCTGTGACTTCATCTCACAGACTTATAACTTAGACTTCAGAAAGCAGTTTGCTAACAGTCTTTTCGTGGAATCTGTAAAGTGATATTTGGGAGCCCATAGTGGCCCATGGAGAAAAAGGAAATATCCTCACATAATAACTAGAGAGAATACTTCTGAGAGACTCCTTTCTGATCTGTGGCTTCATCACCAGAGTTCACCCTTCTCTTCTTAGAACCGTTTGCTACCACTGTTGTCATGGATTCTGCAAGGTATATTTGGGAGGCTCATTGAGGGCTACGGTGAAAAAGGAAATATCCTCACCTAATAACTAGAGAGAAGCTTTCCTGAGAGATTCCTTTCAGATATATGGCTTACATCACACAGATTTCCACCCTTCCGTTCTTGGAACAGTTTGCTAACACTGTTGTCGTGAATTCTGCAAAGGTATATTTGGGAGCTCATTGAGGGCTATGGTGAAAAGGAATATCCTCACATAATAACTAAAGAGAAGCTTTCCTGAGAAACTGCATTGCCATGTGTGAATGCAACTCACAGAGTTACACGTTCTCCTCAGTGATCAGTTTGTTAACACAGTTTTCTGGAAATCTGCAATTAGATACTTCATGGCGCAATGACCCTTACGGTGACAAAGGAAATATCCCCATATGAAGACTAGAAAGAAGCTTTCTTAGAAACTTCTTGGTGATGTGTGAATTCATCTCACAGAGTTACACTTATGTTTCGTGGAGCAGTCCATTAACACTGTCTTTGAGGAATCTGAGAACGGCATCGTTGGATCGCATTGAGGATTACGCTGATAAAGGAAATTTCATCCGTTCAAAACGTGAAAGAAGCTTTCTGATAAACTTCTTTCTGATCTGTGAGTTCATCTCACCGACTTATAACTTAGACTTCAGGGAGGAGTTTGCTAACACTCTTTTCGTGGAATCTGTAAAGTGATATTTGGGAGCCCATAGGGGCCCATGGTGAAAAGGAAATATCCTCACCTAATTACTAGAGAGAAGCTTTCTGAGAGATTCCTTTCTGATGTTTGGCTTCATCACACAGAGTTCCACCCTTCCCTTCTTGGAACAGTTTGCTAACACTGTATTCGTTGATTCTGCAAGGGTATATTTAGGAGCTCATTGAGGGCTATGGTAAAAAAGGAAATAATCTCACATAATAACTAAAAGAAGCTTTCTGAGAAACTGCATTGCCATATGTGAATGCAACTCAGAGTTACACGTTTCTCTTCAGCGATCAGTTTGTTAACACAGTTTTCTGGAAATCTGCAATTAGATACTTCATAGCACAGTGAACCTTACGGTGACAA
The DNA here is from genome assembly GCF_007565055.1 of Rhinopithecus roxellana. Lineage (NCBI taxonomy): Eukaryota > Metazoa > Chordata > Mammalia > Primates > Cercopithecidae > Rhinopithecus > Rhinopithecus roxellana. The sequence continues at coordinate 14,892,856 of NC_044559.1, forward strand.
AGGAAATATCCACAGATGAAAACTAGAAAGAAGCTTTCTTAGAAACTTCTTGGTGATGTGTGAATTCATCTCACAGAGTTACACTTATGTTTCGTGGAGCAGTCCATTAACACTCTCTTTCAGGAATGTGAGAACGGCTTCTTTGGATCGCATTGAGGCCTACGCTGATAAAGGAAATTTCATCCGTTCAAAACGTGAAAGAAGCTCTCTGAGAAACCTATTTCTGATCTGTGAGTTCATGTCACAGACTTATAACTTAGACTTCAGGAAGCAGTTTGCTAACACTCTTTTCGTGGAATTTGTAAAGTGATGTTTGGGAGCCCATAGGGGCCAAAGGTGAAAAAGAAAATATTCTCACCTAATAACTAGAGAGAAGCTTTCTGAGAGATTCCTTTCTGATGTGTGGCTTCATCACACAGACTTCCACCCTTCCCTTCTTGGAACAGTTTCCTAACTCTGTTGTCGTGGATTCTGCAAAGGTATATTTGGGAGCTCATTGAGGGCTATGGTGAAAAAGGAAATATCCTCACCTAATAACTAGAGAGAAGCTTTCTGAGAGATTCCTTTCTGATGTGTGGCTTCATCACACAGAGTTCCACCCTTCCCTTCTTGGAACAGTATGCTAACACTGTTGTCGTGGATTCTGCAAAGGTATATTTCGGAGCTCATTGAGGGCTATGGTGAAAAAGGAAATATCCTCACACAATAACTAAAGAGAAGCTTTATGAGAAACTGCATTGCCATGTTTGAATGCACCTCACAGAGTTACACGTTTCTCCTCAGTGATCAATTTGTTAACACAGTTTTCTGGACATCTGCAATTAGATACTTCATAGCGCAATGAACTTTAGGGTGACAAAGGAAATATCCACTGATGAAGACTAGAAAGCAGCTTTCTTAGAAACTTCTTGGTGATGTGTGAATTCATCTCACAGAGTTACACTTATGTTTCGTGGAGCAGTCCAATAACACTGTCCTTGAGGAAACGGAGAACGGCTTCCTTGGATCGCATTGAGGCCTACGCTGATAAAGGAAATTTCATCCGTTGAAACCTGAACGAAGCTTTCTGAGAATATTCTTTCCGATCTGTGAGTTCATCTCACAGACTTATAACTTAGACTTCAGGAAGCAGTTTGCTAACACTCTTTTCGTGCAATCTGTAAAGTGATATTTGGGAGCCCATAGGGTCCCATGGTGAAAAAGGAAATATCCTCACCTAATAACTAGAGAGAAGCTTTCTGAGACATTCCTTTCTTATGTATGGCTTCATCATACAGAGTTCCACCCTTCCCTTCTTGGAACAGTTTGCTAACACTGTTGTCGTGGATTCTGCAAAGTTATATTTGGGAGCTCATTGACGGCTATGGGAAAAAGGAAATATCCTCACATAGTAACTAAGAGAAGCTTTCTGAGAAACTGCATTGCCATGTGTGAATGCAACTCACAGAGTTACACGTTTCTCCTAAGTGATCAGTTTGTTAACACAGTTTTCTGGAAGTCTGCAATTAGATACTTCATAGCGCAATGAACCTTACGGTGACAAAGGAAATATCCACAGATGAAAACTAGACTTAAGATTTCTTAGAAACTCCTTGGTGATGTGTGAATTCATCTCACAGAGTTACACTTATGTTTTGTGGAGCAGTCCATTAACACTGTCTTTGAGGAGTCTGATAACGGCTTCGTTGGATCGCATTGAGGCCTATGCTGATAAAGGAAATTTCATCCGTTCAAAACGTGAAGGAAGCTTTGTGATAAACTTCTTTCTGATCTGTGACTTCATCTCACAGACTTATAACTTAGACTTCAGAAAGCAGTTTGCTAACAGTCTTTTCGTGGAATCTGTAAAGTGATATTTGGGAGCCCATAGTGGCCCATGGAGAAAAAGGAAATATCCTCACATAATAACTAGAGAGAATACTTCTGAGAGACTCCTTTCTGATCTGTGGCTTCATCACACAGAGTTCCACCCTTCTCTTCTTAGAACCGTTTGCTACCACTGTTGTCATGGATTCTGCAAAGGTATATTTGGGAGCTCATTGAGGGCTACGGTGAAAAAGGAAATATCCTCACATAATAACTAAAGAGAAGCTTTCTGAGAAACTGCATTGCCATGTGTGAATGCAACTGACAGAGTTACACGTTTCGGTTTAGTGATCAGTTTGTTAACACAGTTTTCTGGAAATCTGCAATTAGATACCTCATAGCGCAATGATCCTTACGGTGACAAGGGACATATCCACAGATGAAAACTAGAAACAAGTTTTCTTAGATACTTCTTGGTGATGTGTGAATTCATCTCACAGAGTTACACTTATGTTTCCTGGAGCAGTCCATTAACACTGTCTTTGAGGAATCTGAGAACGGCTTCTTTTGATAGCATTGAGCCCTACGCTGATAAAGGAAATTTCATCCGTTCAAAACGTGAAAGAAGCTTTCTGAGAAACGTCTTTCTGATCAGTGTGTTCATCTCACAGACCTATAACTTAGACTTCAGGAAGCAGTTTGGTAACACTCTTTTCGTGGAATCTGTAAAGTGATATTTGGGAGCCCATAGGGTCCCATGGTGAAAAAGTAAATATCCTCACCTAATAACTAGAGAGAAGCTTTCTGAGAGATTCCTTTCTGATGTGTGGCTTCATCACACAGAGTTCCACCCTTCCCTTCTTGGAACAGTTTGCTAACACTGTTGTCGTGGATTCTGCAAAGGTATATTTGGGAGCTCATCGAGGGCTATGGTGAAAAAGGAAATATCCTCACATAATAACTAAAGAGAAGCTTTCTGAGAAACTGCATTGCCATGTGTGAATGCAAGTCACAGAGTTACACGTTTCTCCTCAGTGATCAGTTTGTTAACACAGTTTTCTTGAAATCTGCAATTAGATACTTCATAGCGTAATGAAACTTACGGTGACAAGGAAATATCCACCGATGAAAACTAGAAAGAAGCTTTCTTAGAAACTTCTTGGTGATGTGTGAATTCATCTCACAGAGTTACACTTATGTTTTGTGGAGCAGTCCATTAACACTCTCTTTGAGGAGTCTGATAACGGTTTCTTTGGATCGCATTGAGGCCTACGCTGATAAAGAAATTTCATCCGTTCAAAACGTGAAAGAAGCTTTCAGAGAAACTTCTTTCTGATCTGTGAGTTCATCTCACAGACTTATAACTTAGACTTCAGGAAGCAGTTTGCTAACACTCTTTTCGTGGAATCTGTAAAGTGATATTTGGGAGCCCTTAGGGGTCCATGGTGAAAAAGGAAATATCCTTACCTAATTACTAGAGAGAAGCTTTCTGAGAAATTGATGTGTGGCTTCATCACACAGAGTTCCATCCTTCCCTTCTTGGAACAGTTTGCTAACACTGTTGTCGTGGATCCTGCAAAGGTATAATTGGGAGCACATTGAGGTCTATGTTGAAAAAGGAAATATCCTCACATAATAACTAAAGGGAAGCTTTCTGAGAAACTGCATTGCCATGTGTGAATGCAACTCACAGAGTTCCACGTTTCTCTTCAGTGATCAGTTTGTTAACATAGTTTTCTGGAAATCGGCAATTAGATACTTCATATCGCAATGAACCTTACGGTGACAAAGGAAATATCCACAGATGAAAACTAGAAAGAAACTTTCTTAGAAACTTCTTGGTGATGTGTGAATTCATCTCACAGAGTTACACTTATGTTTCGTGGAGCAGTCCATTAACACTGTCTTAGAGGAATCTGAGAACGGCTTCTTTGGATCGCATTGAGGCCGACGTTGATAAAGTAAATTTCATACGTTCAAAACGTAAAAGAAGCTTTCTGAGAAACGTCTTTCTGATCTGTGAGTTCATCTCACAGACTTATAACTTCGACTTCCGGAATCAGTTTGCTAACACACTTCTCGTGGAATCTGTAAAGGGATATTTGGGAGCCCATAGGGGCCCATGGTGAAAAAGGAAATATCCTCACCTAATAACTAGAGAGAAGCTTTCTGAGAGATTCCTTTCAGATATATGGCTACATCACACAGATTTCCACCCTTCCGTTCTTGGAACAGTTTGCTAACACTGTTGTCGTGAATTCTGCAAAGGTATATTTGGGAGCTCATTGAGGGCTATGGTGAAAAAGGAATATCCTCACATAATAACTAAAGAGAAGCTTTCTGAGAAACTGCATTGCCATGTGTGAATGCAACTCACAGAGTTACACGTTTCTCCTCAGTGATCAGTTTGTTAACACAGTTTTCTGGAAATCTGCAATTAGATACTTCATGGCGCAATGAACCTTACGGTGACAAAGGAAATATCCCCATATGAAGACTAGAAAGAAGCTTTCTTAGAAACTTCTTGGTGATGTGTGAATTCATCTCACAGAGTTACACTTATGTTTCGTGGAGCAGTCCATTAACACTGTCTTTGAGGAATCTGAGAACGGCATCGTTGGATCGCATTGAGGATTACGCTGATAAAGGAAATTTCATCCGTTCAAAACGTGAAAGAAGCTTTCTGATAAACTTCTTTCTGATCTGTGAGTTCATCTCACCGACTTATAACTTAGACTTCAGGGAGGAGTTTGCTAACACTCTTTTCGTGGAATCTGTAAAGTGATATTTGGGAGCCCATAGGGGCCCATGGTGAAAAAGGAAATATCCTCACCTAATTACTAGAGAGAAGCTTTCTGAGAGATTCCTTTCTGATGTTTGGCTTCATCACACAGAGTTCCACCCTTCCCTTCTTGGAACAGTTTGCTAACACTGTATTCGTTGATTCTGCAAGGGTATATTTAGGAGCTCATTGAGGGCTATGGTAAAAAAGGAAATAATCTCACATAATAACTAAAAAGAAGCTTTCTGAGAAACTGCATTGCCATTTGTGAATGCAACTCAGAGTTACACGTTTCTCTTCAGCGATCAGTTTGTTAACACAGTTTTCTGGAAATCTGCAATTAGATACTTCATAGCACAGTGAACCTTACGGTGACAAAGGAAATATCCACAGATGAAAACTAGAAAGAAGCTTTCTTAGAAACTTCTTGGTGATGTGTGAATTCATCTCACAGAGTTACACTTATGTTTCGTGGAGCAGTCCATTAACACTCTCTTTCAGGAATGTGAGAACGGCTTCTTTGGATCGCATTGAGGCCTACGCTGATAAAGGAAATTTCATCCGTTCAAAACGTGAAAGAAGCTCTCTGAGAAACCTATTTCTGATCTGTGAGTTCATGTCACAGACTTATAACTTAGACTTCAGGAAGCAGTTTGCTAACACTCTTTTCGTGGAATTTGTAAAGTGATGTTTGGGAGCCCATAGGGGCCAAAGGTGAAAAAGAAAATATTCTCACCTAATAACTAGAGAGAAGCTTTCTGAGAGATTCCTTTCTGATGTGTGGCTTCATCACACAGACTTCCACCCTTCCCTTCTTGGAACAGTTTCCTAACTCTGTTGTCGTGGATTCTGCAAAGGTATATTTGGGAGCTCATTGAGGGCTATGGTGAAAAAGGAAATATCCTCACCTAATAACTAGAGAGAAGCTTTCTGAGAGATTCCTTTCTGATGTGTGGCTTCATCACACAGAGTTCCACCCTTCCCTTCTTGGAACAGTATGCTAACACTGTTGTCGTGGATTCTGCAAAGGTATATTTCGGAGCTCATTGAGGGCTATGGTGAAAAAGGAAATATCCTCACACAATAACTAAAGAGAAGCTTTATGAGAAACTGCATTGCCATGTTTGAATGCACCTCACAGAGTTACACGTTTCTCCTCAGTGATCAATTTGTTAACACAGTTTTCTGGACATCTGCAATTAGATACTTCATAGCGCAATGAACTTTAGGGTGACAAAGGAAATATCCACTGATGAAGACTAGAAAGCAGCTTTCTTAGAAACTTCTTGGTGATGTGTGAATTCATCTCACAGAGTTACACTTATGTTTCGTGGAGCAGTCCAATAACACTGTCCTTGAGGAAACGGAGAACGGCTTCCTTGGATCGCATTGAGGCCTACGCTGATAAAGGAAATTTCATCCGTTCAAACCTGAACGAAGCTTTCTGAGAATATTCTTTCCGATCTGTGAGTTCGTCTCACAGACTTATAACTTAGACTTCAGGAAGCAGTTTGCTAACACTCTTTTCGTGCAATCTGTAAAGTGATATTTGGGAGCCCATAGGGGCCCATGGTGAAAAAGGAAATATCCTCACCTAATAACTAGAGAGAAGCTTTCTGAGAGATTCCTTTCTTATGTATGGCTTCATCATACAGAGTTCCACCCTTCCCTTCTTGGAACAGTTTGCTAACACTGTTGTCGTGGATTCTGCAAAGTTATATTTGGGAACTCATTGACGGCTATGGGAAAAAGGAAATATCCTCACATAGTAACTAAGAGAAGCTTTCTGAGAAACTGCATTGCCATGTGTGAATGCAACTCACAGAGTTACACGTTTCTCCTAAGTGATCAGTTTGTTAACACAGTTTTCTGGAAGTCTGCAATTAGATACTTCATAGCGCAATGAACCTTACGGTGACAGAGGAAATATCCACAGATGAAAACTAGAAAGAAGCTTTCGTAGAAACTTCTTGGTGATGTGTGAATTCATCTCACTGAGTTACACTTATGTTTCGTGGAGCAGTCCACTAACACTGTCTTTGAGGAATCTGAGAACGGCTTCTTTGGATCGCATTGAGGCCTACACTGATAAAGGAAATTTCATCCATTCAAAACGTGAAAGAAACTTTCTGAGAAACTTCTTTCTGATCTGTGAGTTCACCTCAAACACTTTTAACTTAGACTTCAGGAAGCAGTTTGCTAACACTCTTTTCGTGGAATCTGGAAAGTGATATTTGGGAGCCTATTGGGGCCCTTTGTGAAAAAGGAAATATCCTCAGATAATAACTAGAGAGAAGCTTTCTGAGAGATTGCTTTCTGATGTGTGACTTCATTTCACAGAGTTTCGCCCGTGTTTTTTGGAGTCGTTTCTTAGAACTCTTTCCGTGAATTCCGAGAAGTGATATTTCAGATGGCTTTGAAGAATGGAAGAAGAAAAGAAATATCCTCCAAGAAAAAGCGGAATCAAGCTTTCTGAGAAACTGCTTTGTGATATGTGAATTCATTTCACAGTGTTACATCACCCTTTCTCGGGGGAGTTTCCTAGCACTCATTTTGAGGAATCTCAGATGTGATGTCTTGGATATCGTTGAATCGCATGGTGAATAAGGAACTATCCTCAGAGAAACCTGCAGAGAAGGCTTCTCAGAAACTTCTTTGTTGTGGGTGAATTCAGCCCACAAATGTCCATCATTGTTTTCACTGAGAAGCTGCTAGCAAAGTTTTCGCAGAATCTGCAATAGGTCACATGGTGGCGCTCCGAGACCACAAATAACCTCGTCTTACAAAAGAAAGAAGCTTTCTGAGAAACCGCTTTGTGATGTGTGAATTCAACTCACTGAGTTACAGCTGTATTTCGTGGGGCCGTGGCCTAGACCTTTGTGTGTGGGATCTGAGAACAGATATTCCGGATCCCTTTGAAAACAATGGGGCCAATGGAAATATCTTCCAATTAAAATGAGAAAGAAGCTTTCTGAGAAACTTCTTTGTTATCTCTGAATTCATCGTACAGAGTTACAACTTAGGCCTCATGAAGCAGTTTGGTACCTCACTTTTCGTGGAATTTGCAAAGGGATATTTGGGAGTCCATTGGGGCCCTTTGTGAAAAACGAAATATCCTCAGATAATAATTAGAGAAAAGCTTTCTGAGAGATTGCTTTCTGATGTGTGACTTCATCACACAGAGTTCCACCCTTCCCTTCTTGGAACAGTTTGCTAACACTGTTGCGTGGATACTGCAAAGTGATATTTGGGAGCTCACTGAGGGCTATGGTGAACAAGGAAATATCTTCAGATAAACACTGGAAAGAAGCCTTCTGGGACAATGCACGTCGATGTATGAATGCAACTCACAAGTGTAGCAAACGTTTCTCTTCAGTGGATCAGTTTGCTAACATAGTTTTCTGGAAATCTGCCTACGGATATTTCTCAGTGCAAAGAAGCTTACGGTGTCAAAGGAAATATCCACAGATGAAAACTAGAAAGTAGATTTCTTAGAAACTTCTTAGTGATGTGTGAATTCATCTCACAAAGTTTCACTTATGTTTCGTGAGCAGTCCATTAACACGTCTTTGAGGAACCGGAGAAGGCTTCTTTGGATCGCATTGGGGTCTACGCTGATAAAGGAAATTTCATCCGTTCAAAACGTGAAAGAAGCTCCCGAGAACTTTTTTCTGATCTGTGAGTTCATCTCACAGACTTATACTTAGACTTCAGGAAGCAGTTTGCGAACCCTCTTTTCGTGGGAAACTGGAAAGTGATATTTAGGAGCAACATAGGGGCCCCATGGTGAAAAAGGAAATATCCTCACATAATAAACTATAGAGAAGCTTTCTGAGAGATTGCTTTCTGATGTGTGACTTCATCAGATAGAGTTCCACCCTTCCCTTCTTGGAACAGTTTGCTAACACTGTTGTCGCGGATTCTGCCAAGGTATATTTTTGAGCTCATTGAGGTCTATGGTGAAAAAGGAAATATCCTCACATAATAATTAAAGAGAAGCTTTCTGAGAAACTGCGTTGCCATGTGTGAATGCAACTCACAGAGTTACACGTTTTCTCTTCAGTGATCAGTTTGTTAACACAGTTTTCTGGAAACTGCAATTAGATACTTCATAGCGCAATGAAGCTTACGTGACAAAGGAAAAAATCACAGATGAAAATTACAAGAAAGCTTTCTTAGAAACTTCTTGGTGATGTGTGAATTCATCTCACAGAGTTACACTTATGTTTCGTGGAGTCGTCCATTAACACTGTCTTTGAGGAATCTGAGAAGGGCTTCCTTGGATCGCATTGAGGCCTACGCTGATAAAGGAAATTTCCTCCATTTAAAACGTGATGGAAGCTTTTTGAGAAAATTCTTTCTGATCTGTGAGTTCTTCTCACCGACTTATAACTTAGAGTTCAGGAAGGAGTTTGCTAACACTCTTTTCGTGGAATCTGGAAAGTGATATTTGGGAGCCCATTGGGGTCCATGGTGAAAAATTAAATATCCTCACATAATAACTAGAGAGAATCTTTCTGAGAGATTGCTTTCTGATATGTGACTTCATCACACAGAGTTCCACACTTCTCATCTTGGAACAGTTTGCTAACACTGTTGTCGTGGATTCTGCAAAGAAATATTTGGGATCTCATTGAGGGCGATGGTGAAAAAGGAAATATCCTCCGATAAACTGGAAAGAAGCCTTATGAGAAACTGCATTGCCATGAGTGAATGCAACTCACAGAGTTACACGTTTC